>NW_027272893.1:0-110736 GCF_040938485.1 Diadema antillarum | reverse complement strand
ATAAATACTGTGGGGTAAATACTGGTCTTTGCCGGATATTACCGTCTCGCTATTTATGATGAGAATGGGAAACACAGGGGAATAATCAATAAGTCATTTCATGAATTTTGTTAATAAAGGAATACACAAATCATTGTACATGAAGTATGATTAACCAAAATAATAATAATAATAATAATAATAATTTATGGCAGGAATTCATTCTTATTGCTGGGACAAATTTTTGCGCAACGTTTTCTGATCTATGTATCTGATACCATTTTTGCTGTGTACAAGAATTCGAAAATTGTAGCAGTCACTTGGGAAGGAATTGCTCCTATTGTAAATGTTTACTCCAATCATTCAGTGGCACTTGCTCGACAACTTCTGAAGCAGAATGGAAACTTGACAGTCATGGAGCTCCTGTCATCTTTTGACAGTTCTGACCAGAACAAAGAAGGTATTTTTGCACATTCCCTGGAATGCACCCTCTAATTTCATAAAGAGTCTGAAGTGTCATCAGAAGTTAAAATTAAACCAACCTTATCATTAAACATTCTAGTGATGGTCAATTTTTCATGGAGCATAATCACACTCCCACATAAACACAACACAAATGTGGGCCAGGAAGCTTATTTTCGAGTAGCCATACACAATTTTCCCCACCCTGAGAGGGGACTCCCTCCCGGATCATCCCCTCATCTAGTTATTTCACTCCATAGGATTTTTTTTACAAAAAACAATTTCCAATACTCTGAAAGTATATTGTACTCACTTAAATGTGCATCAGAAAAAGTTTATTTCTAAGATGCCAATTGCTAAATTTTCCCTACCCTTAGATGGGGCAGTCCCTTCCAAACCTTCCCCTGCATTTTACCCATCTAACTTTAACTTTTAACATTTTTAAGTCGTCCAAAGGAAAGACCTTATGCCGTCATATTTGTCCGTCTGTCTCTCCGTCTGTCTGTCAACAATTTGGTATCCACTTTTTCATCGATCTATATCTTGGCTCCGAGTTAACCAAACAAGTTCATATTTGGTATCGGTATCCTTTAGGACTTTCCTGATATTAAGCTCATTTTTGTGTTGAGGTTGAGCTTAAAGGCAAAGATCAAAGGTAATTCAATGTCACATGGGTTATATAAAACAAATGAAAATAGATCTTTCTCGCAATATCTCAAGAACGGTTTGGGCAAACAACTTCAAACTTGGTATATGTATACCTATGGAGGTGACAATGATCTTTGACCTCAACCTTTGACCTTGACCTTTGACCTTGATTAAACATGAAAATAGCTCTTTCTCGTAATATCTCAAGAAAGGTTTGGAGAAACAACTTCAAACTTGGTATATGTATACCTATGGACGTGGCAATGATCTGTGACCTCAAGCTTTGACCTTGACCTTTGACCTTTGCCCTTGATTATTTGTAGACAACATTTTGAATACTGTCCATATTGGCACGGTTTTCAATTACTCGACATTGGACGACTGCTTTGGACGTCGTCCATATTATTATACACTTGGCTTGATTTCTGCTATTCTGATGGCAGAACCCCTTCCCACACACTCCCCTGCTTTGTCCCTTCACTCCCTCACTCAGTGCCCCCCCCCCCCCCCCCTCCTTTTTGTCTCACCTGAACAAAGTTCTGGCAGAGATTGACATAGTAATCACTTTTCCTGTTGCTGTGTTAGAAAAATGTTAAAGGCTTTTGTTGAACTTGCTCTCATTTCTCTATTTCTGCATCAATTTTGTTCAAACTTGGAACAAATAATCCTTGGGTATTACCAGATGTGAGTTGATGAGGATGATGAGGTGAAAGGTCATCTAGGGGTCAAAAGATCAAATGATGCGAGGCCATGTGCATCATTTTTAGCTCACCTTAGCCGAAGGTTCAAGTGAGCTGTTGCCATCCGTTTTTGTCTGCCGTCCCTTGTCCGTTGTGCGGTGTGCGTCATCTGTAAACTTTTATATTTCATCTTCTTCTGCAGAACGAATGGTCGGCTTTTAGTCAAACTTGCAGAGAATCATTCTGTTGGGTAGAGTTGTTCAAATGATAACTGTAGCCCCATGGGGGCCCAGGGGGAGGGCCCCCAGGGTGCAAAATTCTCAAAATTTCAAACATCTTCTTCTCCAGATCCACAAGAAGATCAGTCAAGTTGTTTTGTGTGTAGATACCTTTATAAGTAAAGAATGAAAGTTGTTTATGACAACTCCTGTTGTGCCCCCTCCTTGGATTATTCTGTGTCAGTTTTCCTAAGAGTTTTCCCATTCAAATCTCAAAATAATTATATTGCTATAGCGCCCTCTAGACAACTACTGAAACTCCCCTTTAAATGAATGTTGAGTAAAAGTTGCCTTCAATGAGTTTGTACAGAAATTACCAATGAGATTGATAACTCAAAGTTTAATTCATGTCAAAATGAACAGAGCCCATGGAAGTACAAGAATTGTATATTTATTAAAGGAAAAAAAATATTTTAATCTTTTACAAAAAGGGAACAATTAAGCTGTGATCATTCAGAGCATTACAAGTTACATTTCAGTGATCACAGCAAGTTCCGAAAATGACCACAAATTACTCACTGGACCATCTCTTCATGCATGAATGATCAAGGTTTTTAATTATAGACAATCAATGACTACTAATCTGATACATGTGATTGTAATAAAGTATCTGCTCACCATGCACTTGTAAGATTTAGGAATAATCTGCATGTGTATTGTTACTAATTGTTTTGCCAGAGTGTCCAAATGGGGGGGGGGGGGGGGGGGGGGGTAAATGATTTTACATGCAACTGTAGTAACTCAGTGAGTAATCATTTCAGGTGTTCACAGTGAGTTTGACTCTTCATTACAAGGTGAGTATTGATCGAAAACTCACAAAAAAGTGCATGTCCTACTTTTCTCCTACTTTTACTGAAATTTAGCTCCTATTTTTTTTCTCCTACTTTTTCACCATGATCTACTAGAAAGCCTGCTTGATTTTATTATTTTGCATTTTGAAATACAGGATGGAATTCTGGTACATCTGCCATCCTCCTCCTCTTGTGCCTGTTGCCTCCTGCAAGCCAAGGGAGGTCTAAAGCTGCCTCAGCAAAAGTATCCATTTCCTCAGCAATCTCAAGGATTATTCAGTTTCAGAAGGTATGTAGCTTTTCAGTATAAAAGTGGACTATAAATAAATAATGTTATTAGTACCCTCGTCACACCTTGCATGTTCTCACTGCATTCTAGAAAATGTTGCCAAAACTGACTAAATGTGTGTACACAGGGAGTAGATGTAGCAATGGTCTATCTAAGAATTTCATGAATGTGCTTAGACTGGCTTGGACTAAGAGGGTGCTCAAGAACTTTGGGCCTGTTCAAAAACTGAACCTATCCTAAGATTATTAGGAGTGACAATGCGCTAGAACGAGATGGACCTACTGCAAACAGGGTTGCCATACTTCAATCCTACTAGGAATATGTTTCAGCGTGACATTTTCACAGCCCTAAATGTAGAGTTATATCAATAAACAAAAGGTCAGTACTTTTTGCCTCGATATTGGAAATTGATTACAAATTTGCAGCAAGAAAATAATTGTGAAGGAAATTTTAAAATCCTTATTTTCACAGTGTCTCCTTTTGTGTGAGTTGAAATGACTCAACCATATTAGAAAGACTCTTCTCAATCAGATACTTAAAACCTGCTTTGAAAATACTTGCATTTTTTACCAGGCCTCTACAGCCTACCTCTATACGTTTATAAAATTTTCTGTGCAAAGTCCTGGTTGAAGAATGTAGCTACAGTGTATATCTCTGTTCAGTTCATTAACCATAAAGTGAATTGAGCGAGATACAAGTTATAGGGGAGACTACGCTGCACATGGATGTCACCATCATGCACAAGCCCTGTGATTTATGCACTTTTCCTATTTGCTCAAGAGTTATGATGGAGCATCACTTGCAGCCAAGCCTTGATAGTCTGCAACATGCAGCCTGAAGGCCACTGCATATCATACAAATCTTTGGTCGCACAACTTGCCGACTATCATTTTATGAAATAAACAGTGCGTATATTCTGTTTTATTTCAGATCTTAAGTCGCTGAGTTGTGTGACAGAAAGTCATATCGAATGCGGTGGCCTTTAGTCTAATCAGGCCTCTTAAATTGAGAAAAAAGTCAGAAAACGTTGTGCTACTTTGCACATTGCAGACATTTTCCACAAAACATCCAGATCCCCCCACTATATATGTATGTATGTATGATGATGGTAACAGTGATGATAAAGATAGAGTTTTGATAGAATTAACAAGTGGGAAAAGGGTAACTGCTAGTTTCATCGTTTACTAGTACATGTAATTTGTTTCAAACACAGAGTGGAGGGAGCATTCAAGATTTTCTGGATGGCACCAAACAGACCCAGAGCCAACCGTTCCTTCTTGGAATTGGAAATTCTAAGGCCTGTATCAGCAGTTACTTGCTCATTGTCGATCACAAGGCCATTCCATGTGGTGCCCGTACGGTGGAAGGAGCAGTAGATGAACTCTTCAAGACGCACTTTGTCTTTGGCTTGCATTACTGCCAGTCTCTTCATCAGTTCTGGACCTTCATCCAGACAGCTGTTTTCGAGATTGATGTTGGAGTTTCCCGCGAATCACCGAGAGTGCGTGAACTAAGATCCAAATTATTCACACCATGATTTGCTTCAAATGCAAGAGAAATTTTGCAATACCAAAGTTGGTGCAACATTTAACTCTTAATGTGCCAGGCCCAAAACCCCCAACGTGCCAGAGGTTTTTATCTAACGTCAGAACGTTTCAAAACCGGACTGACAATGACATTTAAAACGGCCATATCTCTGAAACTATTGACTGTTTTGAATTGAGTTCTACACAACATATATCAAGAAATGTTTGTTCTTTTGTGTCATGTAGTCAGTTTGCCATAATATCTATCTGAACCTGAAATATTGAAGAAATAATTGATATCATCAAAAAATTATTAGAAATTTTTGTGTAGTATGGAAAGAAAGAGTCAGCCGTGGTTTTTATTCAATAGAACGCTCCCTTGACTCTGTGAGAAAGTTTTAGAGCTACATCTCCTCTTTCAAAAGGTAACAAACTTGTCTTCTAGAATTGTATGATTCCAAAGATACAAACAGTTTATTTTGTCTTAGCAATTTCGTTTTCTACCTCAGTAATTCATTCCCAAATCTGAGTCCTTTAGTCCCAGATCCTGTATTTGAAACTAAAGTGATTGTCCCGGGCCCTTCAAGAGTGTCTTTTGTCCAATTGAGAAGGAAAAACCTACTAATCCTCCTTTTGTCTAACCAGACCGCGGGCGGGGGTACTCTATTGAAATCGGCAGGCCTTTCTCTGCGTGCAATTACTTATAGACTAGCGTGGGGACAATTAGTGACGTTCACCAAAACAAAAGGATGAAAGGCTTGACCGACGAACCTTAGCTGACCTAAGCTGAACCTCTTTGAGGGACAAAATCAAAGCAGCTTCCCGCAGGACAGCGTCCAAGCGGAACAATACGAGTGGAACCGCATAGACAATACACGCAGATTCAATAGCATACACACGCGTGGTGTACCAATGAGACTTTTGATCCATACACATCTCGCAGAGGGTGTGCTTGCTGCGGATTTTCCCGACGCGAAAAATATACATCTAGCTGAAAAATCATGTATTTACTCAAAATTTTCCAATGTAAGCATGCTCATATTTTTAGTGGAAATGATGGCTATACTAATTAGCTACCAGTACATATCATTGGCAATTTCTTGGTGTAACACATTACGGTACCATAAGAACTCAAGTGATCAATGCTTTTCTCGCTCTTCTTAGTCGCCGATCGGCGACCATGGCACGTCAGGACTAAGGTCGCCGTTCGGCGACCATGGCACGTTAAGAGTTAAGATTAAGTCATGGACTAAGTGAAGGAGGAAAAGAGGTGTTAATCTGTGGACAGGGAGCTTGTGCAAGAACATTTTATTCTTTTCGTGGATTTCGAGGGCATTTGCAGACTCACCTTAAATCTGGTTTGCCAGATAATCAAGAACAGTTTACTGAAAATGAGAAAGCTGGTGAATCATTCGAAGAGAGCTTTGCAGGAAACAGTAATGATAATGACGACAGTGATCAAGATCAGGATATAAATGCAGAAGATGACATTTTATCCGCTGAAGATTTGAATAGGCAGTGTGCAAAAGTAATTTCAAAATTTTCAGCAAACAGTGCAAACTCTGGAAAAGTTGTAAATGACATCGTGGAATCAACCAGTTTGATTGTAGGTGATGTAGTAAAAAGTGCATCAGCGGCAGTTAAGGCTACTTTCTTGAAACATAAACTGCCCATTGAGTCCGAAGCTTATAGAGAAATACAGACGCATTTTGCTATGCTTGAAAAGCCATTTGAAAATTTGAACTCAGAATATAAGCGGATGAAATATTGTGCAACACTTGGACTTGTTGAACCACAAGAAATAAAGTTAGCATCCGGTATGAAAGTCGTCTAAATAAAAGAAGTAAGCAGTATGAACAGATTGCTATTGAAGATACCTTTGTTTATATACCCATTTTAGAATCTTTAAAGCAACTTTTGAGCAATGAAGATATATTGCATTTTGCTACTCATGACCATAGGAGCACTGATGGTGTAATGAGAGATTACTGTGATGGTGCACAATTTGAGAAAATCCCTCTTTTCCATGAAGATGAAAATGCCCTACAAATTCACTGTTTTTATGATGACTTTGAAACTGTAAACCCCATCGGTTCAAAAACAAAAATTCACAAGTTAGGTGCCTTTTATTTCATTTTGAAAAATCTGCCACCAAAGTATAATTCTATTCTTTCCAATATCAATCTTGTAGCTCTGTGGTATGCTGAAGATGCCAAAAAATATGGATTTAATGCTATTCTCAAGCATATTGTGAAAGACATTAACATTCTGTCAACAGTTGGCATTACTCTTCCTAATGGCATTGTGAAGAGGGGAACCATTACTCAAATTAGTGCTGATAATCTAGGTGCAAATGCCCTGTTTGGTTTTGTACAGAGCTTTTCTGCTAATTATTACTGTCGATTGTGTGTGACAAGCAAGGAAGAGGCGCAGAACACATTAAAAGAGGTGTTAATGGAAATGCGCACCAGGCAGACTTATGAGCAACATTTACAAGAAGCTGAAGCTCAAACTACACTGTCACATGTGTTTGGAGTTAAACAAAAAACTGTATTGAATGATTGTATTTACTTTCATATCTTGACAAATTTTTCACTTGATATAATGCATGATCTGTTGGAAGGCATAGTTCAGTATGAGCTGAAACTTGTACTAGAATATTCATCTATGAAAGGCAACCACCACTCTTGACCCATGATGAACTGAATCAGAGAGTTGCCAGCCATTGCTTAAACCGTACAGATAACAAGAACAAACCATCCTACATTAAACTGAGAACAGCTGGCAATGATGTGGGTCAAAAGGCAATGCAGGCTTGGTGCTTGATAAGAAATCTTTCATTCATCATAGCTCATGACATTGAAGAAGGAAACGTCTACTGGGAACTGCTGCTAAGATTACTAGATTGTATGGATATTATTTTTGCTCCCCAATTAACAGCAGGCTTGATAGCCCAGTTGTCTGTTCTCACTGAAGAACATCACACACACTTTCAAAAAACATTTCCTGCCAATAGGTTGTTGCCAAAGCATCATTTCATGGTGCATTATGCTACATGTTTGAGAGAAGTTGGGCCACTCGTACATGTATGGTGTATGCGGTACGAAGCGAAACATCACTATTTTGGCCGTGTTGCAGAATCTGTATGTAATTACAAAAACATATGTAAATCACTTGCAAAGAAACATCAGACAGCACTAACGTTCCATCTTCAGTCAAACCATCCTTTGGAGTGTCTCGAGGTTGGGCCAGGTACTTCACTTTTATTGTCAGATTTAGATGAAAATATTAGACAGACTGTGCAAGAGAAACTCCAAGTAGAGGAACTCTCTTCTGAAGTCTTTGATGCCAATTGGGTTAAAGTGTATGGTACACATTATCAGTTGTCTCTTTTGGTCTGCCATGATGTCGATGAGCTTCCACTGTTTGGTCAAATAGAGCATATCATTGTACACAACAATGACATTTTTTTTGTACTTCTCTTGCTAGATACATTGCATTATAATTCACACTATCATGCCTTTACAGTAGAAATAAGTTTTCCACGTGGTCATGTTGTCAAGAATCAAAAGGAACTTGTTGACTACAAACCACTAGATTTAATGACAA
Source organism: Diadema antillarum (assembly GCF_040938485.1). Classification (NCBI taxonomy): domain Eukaryota; kingdom Metazoa; phylum Echinodermata; class Echinoidea; order Diadematoida; family Diadematidae; genus Diadema; species Diadema antillarum. The sequence goes on along the minus strand of NW_027272893.1, from coordinate 102,474 downwards.
ATTTGTCAAACACAGACTCGAGGAAGTACGTGGCACCAAGGCATGTTCTTTTCAAGTAATTTAGACCTGTAGAGCCGATGTTATGTATGGTTTTGGTAAATGGTAACAAAATGTTCAAAAATAACTTCAATCAATAAGATATTGTGGACTCTTGTTAACCCTATGTAGCCCGGGCTATATTTATCTGTAGCCCCCCCCCCCCCCCCCAGATCTTGGCCGCCGATCATTAATTTAATCTTAAAGAATGCTAATTTTTGGTACATTTTTCCTTTTGAACATCTGACCAAGTGTGCACTGAAAAATTTTATGATATTTTTGTAATGTAATATATGTAATATTTTCCATCTTTTTTTCTTTCGGGAAAAGCAAATTTATGATGCATGTGCATGAAAGCCAAGGATTTGGAAATGCACAGATTGATTTGTTGTTGCTTATTTCCTGGAGGAAAAAGAGAAAGGAAAATGCATGTTTTGATGTACAAATAGCTTTTTGTTAACTTGAATGACAAATTTGTCAAACACAGACTCGAGGAAGTACGTGGCACCAAGGCATGTTCTTTTCAAGTAATTTAGACCTGTAGAGCCGATGTTATGTATGGTTTTGGTAAATGGTAACAAAATGTGCAAAAATAACTTCAATCAATAAGATATTGTGGACTCTTGTTAACCCTATGTAGCCCGGGCTATATTTATCTGTAGCCCCCCCCCCCCCTCCAGATCTTGGCCGCCGATCATTAATTTAATCTTAAAGAGTACTAATTTTTGGTACATTTTTCCTTGTGAACATCCTGACCAAGTGTGCACTGAAAAATTTTATAATATTTTTGTAATGTAATATATGTAATATTTTCCATCTTTTTTTCTTTCGGGAAAAGCAAATTTATGATGCATGTGCATGAAAGCCAAGGATTTGGAAATGCACAGATTGATTTGTTGTTGCTTATTTCCTGGAGGAAAAAGAGAAAGGAAAATGCATGTTTTGATGTACAAATAGCTTTTTGTTAACTTGGTTGAGGAAAAAAAAAATGAGAAAGAGACTCAAGACAACCAAGTACCTACATGGGTATTTCTTTTCATATGGGTACCAGGAGTAATTGTGTGATATCATGTGATGTCATGTTCATGTTACACATGAAACATTTAGGGGCTAATTGTGAATGAACATGTTACCAAAGAAATATGCGAGTGTTTGTGAGTGTAATGATTATTGGCTTTTATCTTAGGTATAACACAGTACAAAACAGCTTAGTTTCATTACGTATTAACCAATTTGAGGTCATACTTTGGTACCCATATAAATAGAAATACCCACATGCATATTTTTTTGCCTTTAACTACTTTAGTATACAGGGTGGCTCCCAAATTGGGCAAAACTTTGTACATTTTAACATTTTCTTCTCTTGATCCAGATGTAGAATACAAGTTGTATTCTTTAGGTGTAAGTTGTGTATTGTTCATCATGATAATTCCTTTTTCCAGTTTCTTGAATAAACAAGAACCAAGTTTTGTTTGTCAAGATAATTTGGTTTGTTCCTTTTCCCTTCTCTATGTGTAATGTGTAATGAATTTCTGTGTTTGATTCTAATGCATTGATAGAGTGAGTTGGATTGAATTGTTGGTGCTAAATCGTTGGTTTTTGTTTTAACAACAATTTGGGGTTGAATTCTGCATATCACTGTTGTTAAAATAATGGTGTTAAATTTTATCACCGAAAATAGAATTGAATTGCAACACCAAAGATTGGTGTTGGAATCTTTCTTTTTTTTTTCTTTTTAACACCAAAAATAGAATTGAATTGCAACACCAAAGATTGGTGTTGGAATCTTTTTCTTTTTAATACCACAAATAGAATTGAATTGCAACACCAAAAATTGGTGTTGGAATCTTGTTTTTTACACCAAAAACAGAATTAAATTGCAACACCAAACATTGGTGTTGGATTTTTTTTTAACACCAAAAACAGAATTAAATTGCAACACCAAAGATTGGTGTTGGACTCTTCTTTAACACCAAAAACAGAATTGAATTGCAACACCAAGAGTAGGATTGAATTGTTTAATTCCAGAACTTGGTGTTAAATAACACCAACCGGTGTTTTCCGATATAGATACCGGGAAAGTGTTAAAATCAACACCCATGGTGTTGGATTTAACACCATTGTTTTTGCAGTGTATATACACCTGCCTATGAGTATCCAAATACACCCATTAACACATTCCTCCCACTAGTTTTGGAGAGCCTACAATGCTACATTGAGAAGATTCTTTTAGCACATGGACAGAGAACAATAAGGTTGCTGATCCACCTGTACAAAAGCTGTCAAGCACTACATGCATCCCCTTTCTACTGTTAACTATTATGGCGAATCAAACGATGCAAACTTCAATCGGGTGCAAGGTATCAATAAAGTGTGTCCTGATGGGCTCACAAACCCGTTTGCTCCACACAAGAGAAACACAAGTGGTCACAAATGCAAAAAAAAAAAAGTTACTGAACATCGGTTATAGCTGTCACGTACCATGTTTGAACACCCTACAAAAGAAACAATAATTTATCAAAAATTTTAATAAATCATTGTTTCTTTAAACCCGTTTGTTCCATACAAGAGAAACACCTTAAGGGGTCATGAATGCAAAAAAAAAAAAAAAAAATACCGAACAGATCTGTGATAGCTGTGACGTACCATGTTCGAACGCCCTACAATAGAAACAATAATCTATTAAAATCATGAAAATACATAAACTTCATGTCACAACTTAGTAATGTTTTCACATTCCTATGAGGTCTAAAGGCATATACACCTGCCTATGATGACTTGGCTATATATATCATCTGATGTTCATGTGGTTGAGTTAATGCAGCATTATCACTTGAATACAACGAATCAAGTTCAAAATCCTTCTCATCACCTACAACATCATCCATAAGCGTTCACCCTTATATGTAACTAACCTGATCTCATCGAAACCCAGACCGGCTACACACATGGACCTAAGATCATCATCTGCAACCCAGCTTTAAGTTGGCCCGCGCACCCACAACCGTTGTGCCCCCTTATTTGGAACACTTTCCCTATATGCAGACCTCCACCTCCGTTGGCATCTTCAAAAAGAAACTTAAAACTCATTTATTTTTAGAGCAGAATTAATGATTATGTATGCATTTGTAGTAACTTATTTGTTATTCCAAGCTGATTTGTAGATTCGTTTGTTTAGAATTGTAAAGCGCTTCGAAACATGTTGTACTAAGCGCTAAATAAATATTGAATATTATCAATAATACGTAAGGGAGAGTTTTAGGAAAATTTGACAATCCATTCCAAAGTTAGAAGTTGCATAGTTTTGATGCAGTCATTATAGATGAGAAGCATCTACAATTTGTGATGTCATATTATGTAGAACAACATATGGAAAATAGACAGGATATGACAAAATTTCAATTTTTCATAAGCAGGCCCTACACATTCCCTCAACTGATACTGGCACGTTGAAGGCTAATGTTATTCCTCCTGCCCTGTATAACGAGAAAGATAAAGTGCAATTCCTTTATGCAAGAAAATGATTAGGTCCTATAGATTTTCTTTCTATCACTTGCTCTGTGCTGGTGACATCAAAATCAGTAGACGCTGTACTGAAACTTCAAAATTTTGTGACTTCTAAGTGTATTGCTGGTTTTTCCTCAAACATTGACCAATGTGTTCTAATTATCATTGTTACATGGACTAAATCCTTGCAGGGAGGTGGGAATTGGGCTACGCTTTTAAATATGAATACTGTGCCAGTTATAGAAGTGACTATATTATAAAGTCTGATATTAAAAAGGAGTAAAATCTTACAAAAGGACATCAGAGAAAAATTTGCAACATTTTTTTTTCAAAACAATTCTCAAACAGTTGATATGAACATGCACATGCACGTGAACTGATGATGTCATGACCTCACAATGTATCACTGTTTATGTACAGATATCTGAGGTAAATTCCGATTGATTAAAAGTGATGGGTTTAAAGGAATGATATAGTTTTGGCTTTTTGTGATATAATTAAGAACCACTTATTTAATATCAAAGAGTATACAATTCTGAGAGATATCAAAATTCAGTTGATGGAAAATCAGTTTTGAGGTGGATGCATGGGATATAAAAATTCAAAGTAAAACAAAGTGGTCCAGATAAAAGGTGAGTCTAATTTTTTATAGACTCTTTGTTGTTGCTGTTGATAACATAGCCATTTCAAAAAAAAATCTCATTAAAATTTTAAATTCTTTGAATTGTATGCTCTCTCATAAATCACATTATTTTTTTTTAATCTCACAGAAAATAGAAACATGAAGAATTGTCTCAACGTCACTGAACGATCTGAACGTCACTGATGGCTGGGATAAAAAAGAAAAAAAAATGGAGTTTGAAGTCAGATCATCAAAATTGTTCAAAACCACTGAAATTCTGTTTTGGCATAGTATGGTAGTCAAATGTTTCATCTATCATCCGTCAAATTTTAAAGCAAGATGATTAAAGAAAAGGCAATAATTTAGCATTTTTCTTGGCTTTGATATTCTGACTTTCAATGGAACAGAAACACATTCAAAGATGTGGATTAAGCGCCAATAGACTCCGCTCCTACCAACAAAGGAGGGATCTTATTGGTCAGTGGATTGCATCCTGCTTGCCATGATCAAACCTATTATATCAAGAGTTGAACTCTATTACCTCCACTTGATCACAATGCGTCAGAAAGGAAACTTGGAAGGCAGTTTTCTCGAAACACTGATTTCCTAAACCACTCAAAATGATCTCATAAAATCATTAATATCCCTGCATGAGTACTTTTATGAGTCGTATTATATGAAATTAAAGTGAAAGAGTAACGTTTTGAAATTTTCACAAAATCGACCTCCTTCGACTTTTGGATCCTTATGTTGTAGGGGGTCACATGTGCATAAGCCTCATGACATGATAGCTGAACCAGTAAAAACCTTATTCTTACACAGTAATTAAAGGACAAGTTAGTATGTATAAACCCTATGTGGATCGAGAGAATAAAGTAACATTATTAGGACAGCGAAAGTTTAGGAGAAAAAATCAGACAATTACTTTAAAAAAGGGATGAATTTTTCTGTTTTTCTCTGCCACCATTGCCAACTAGAGCTTGTGGCGTCACATACATACAATGATAAAAAGATCATGCAAAGAATACTAGACATCTTGCTCTTTCTTTCATATCAAAAGAGATTTCATTTTTGCCTCTTCCAGAATGCCGGAGATTATACAAAAATGTAGTTTGCTTCAATGCATGTGATTTCATACACCGTGGTAGTCTTGTCACCAGGCAAAGGATTTTCAAAGGATTTACAAAATTTGGCAGGTATCTGACTGGTCAATGAACTTGGGAGTTCAAGCTACTTATTTTTAAGATTTTCATATGCGCACTACAGTGCATGCTCTAGTTTCTGCTACCCTATAGGGCGAGGCATGCCGCGCAGCTCAGGGTTTATAATGTAACAAAGGCTTCTAATATGGGGAAATCGGGCGATTTTTCAGCATGAATACGTATGGATGGGTGGAAACCACTGATCCCTGTGCCGGGAAGCGTGTTTTTTTTAGACGGCACAGATTGGGGACCCTATCCCTAAACCTAACCCTAATCCTAATCCTAACCCTAACCATCAAACCCTAACCCTAACCCTAACCCTAACCCTAACCCTGACCCCAACCCTAACCCTAACCCTAACCCTAACCATAAACCCTAACCCAACGTTTTTCCCATAGTTTAACACGCGCCATGCCCCAATCTGTGCCGTCTTTAAAAAAAACGCTGCCGGGAAGAGCAAAGATCATCGGTGGAAAGTAGCGACTTGGCGGAGGTCTGCGCTTTGAGAGTGCTTTTATAGTTTTTGTATAGTTTAGTGAAAAAAAGCAGTTTCCTTGGTAACCACGGTAACGTATTGTTCAACATTGAACCCTACAAGCTTTGCTTTTTAGTGGGACCCTCCATTTCCATTCTAATCTTTGTATTAGGTATATGTATATACCTTAGAAAGGAAATTCTGTTGTTACTCGTGACCACTTGTACGTTTTCTTTGAAATTGTTACAAATATGTTCTGTAAATGTATTGTATATATTTTTTCTGTTTATTCAATGGAAATGGAAATAAGATCGTTTGTCAATTGAATTGACAAACGATGGGTTTTGCACGTCTATTTATGGTAGTGGACACATGTGCCATAATTCAAGTTGAATATTACAAACTAAGGGAATTATAGGTCTATCCTCACATTTTTGTATGTGATTGGTATAAAAAAGAATGATGTTGCCATGGCAACAGATTTCTTCACACATACAAAAAAGAGTCTTCCACAACATGAAATATTGTTCAATCCACAACATTTTTTGTACGGTTTGTGAAAATTTGCCACTTGTCATGGCCACACATTATGCAATACTAACAAAGAAAAAAAGTTGTCTTGCACATCTACTTATTTAGAGTGGTCACACATTCCAAATATGGGATCAGTTACTCAAAAAAATGACAGAGTTGTTAAATCCTCAAGATTGTGCATCAGTCCAAGCGCCAAGCCACCCGACATTGGAGTGACTCCTATATACCCCAATACACACTATTTGTGGGTAGGGTCAGAGATATTTGCATGCTTTAATTTTTGTGCTAGTTTCTAGTTGCGCTAAGTGCACTAAAGTTCAAATTTTTTTGTGGTACATGAACACATTGTGAACACACAGTGGAAAAGTGTGGGGCCCACTTCCGGGTTTCATGAGCTAACAAGCAAAAAAAAAAAAAAAAAAGGTCCTCAGCTCATCCCTCCCCGTCCACTTCCGGGTTTCTTCAGCTGACAAGCAAAAAAAAAAAAAAAGGGGGGGGGGGTCCTCAGCTCATTGCACAGAAAGTGTGGGGGCCTGAGCCCCCACGGCCCCACGGCTGCGCCGGCCATGCACTGTGCCCTTTCCCATAGAGATAGATGGATGGCTTCAGGCCCCCTTTAGAATAGCATGGTAGCGTTATGATTGAAATCTTTGCATTCTCCCCTATCAATACTACCCCAACCCATTCCAAATCTGCCTTGATAGCTTCATCCCATTTGTCTAATAAGATTAATCCCGTTTAGGGTTCCATGCCATTTTGCTCCTGCCATAGTTATTGCCCCATGATTTATCTGTGCACACTATTAGCCAAGCATGAATTCTACCGACAAACATAACCCTAATCGTAATTCACACATCAACTAAACTCAAAACATTTTCACAACTCAAACTCTGCCCCTAAGTACTAAGGGAACATAAGACCAGAACAACTATCACAGGTTGCAGCAAATGTTTTGTCACCCAGTTCAGAATGAGCTTGGGTATAGAATCTTAACATACTAATGGTATGTTGACAATTATTGTTTTTACGTCTTGAAGTGAAAGAGTATTAAGTAGATCTTTAGACAATGCCAGTCGGAAGAGAAAAATTCACATGGATAGAAGTATACAGGTGGATAATCAAGACTGTAATTTAAAATTATTTCAAACATTGGATATCCAGGTTTTTAGCGGCGGATAAACAGACAACAAACAAACAAACCCGTGACCAGCGGTCCACCTTAACATTTTGGATACTAGCAGCTACAAGAAATGTTTGTTGACAAAAATTAATCACAGTAAAGAATAGTGGATTCTGAACTCCAACTCAGCACTGTGAAGTGTGTGTGGGTGCAAAGAGAGGCATGGTGTTGGAGAGAAGGGTGTCCCCGTCCCACAGTAGGGATATCCCCTGCGTATCATATCACGTAATATATTACATATCAAATATTTTTCATATTTATGTTGGTTTCATTTCATGCACACTTTTGGTATCAGGGGAAAATAAATTGTAGTGGGTGCACACCCGGTGCCCTCCTTCCCCCACCGGATATTACTGTTGTTACTCCATCTCTTAAACATCCTTGGGGATACCTATGACAGGTATATTAGTCCATGGGACAGGCCAGATATTGGTACCACCTGAGGTGGCAAAACCTTTTTGGTGTCATTTTGTTTGTCGGCCGCTATGCTTATCAAGACATGATAGTATTTCCAAATGAGTGGCTTAATCATAACAAATTTATATCTTTAACCAATTTGATCTCGTTTTTATATCTCTATACTTCAGACTCGAGATTAATCGCTGTTCATTAAAAAATGTAGGAATATTTGGACGGAATTTGGAAGAAATTTGGAAGAAAAATAGTCAACGAAAAATGTAAATTAGGGGCATATTTCAGAAGGTGAGGAAAAATTAAATGAAACGTGTTTCGGAAGTTTTGAAATGTCCACATCAGACCTGCATAGTAAATTCATGCAATATTTGACACAAATCTTAGAAGACGTAAGTCCGATCAAATCAAAGGGCAAAAGCAAACCAGTCCCATGGTGGATAAAAGAGTGCTCCACAGTTATAAGGGAGCGTAACCGAATTAGAAATAAGTTACTTATACATTGGACTAAGAAATTGCAAGAAAACTATCATTTGAAAAAAGTCTCAAGCTCAGAGAAGTATAAAGACAGGCAAAAAGACATTATTGGCTATCTTTCCAACTCAGTCATAATCGTCATACGTCAGTATCTTAAATCTGGAAAACAGTAAAACCCTCAAAGGAACCCCTTCCACGGGTATACCAACCATCCCAACATTAAGGATAAATGGGCTTCCCATCATTGCGGAAGATAGGAAGAAAGCAGCTTTCTTGGGAGAATATCATAGATCATGTGGACAGCAAGAAACATCTCATGACAAAAATGCAAGGTTTGAAGAAGTGAAATATTCCGAAAATACTTCAATGTTGTCCGTCCTAAATGATTGTTTTTCATATGACGGAGTTGGGCATGTATTTAAAATCCAGGAAAAGGTCTACCCCAGGAGAATTAAGACAGGGTAGGATATGAAGTATATCAGCATTTACCTGAATCATCAAAATCAGTACTGTTACGAATATATAACAAGATATGGGTAACAGGGGACATACCCGACATCGCCCGAGTCCCTGCTGCATTTCATATTGATACCCATTTTAAAACCAAATAAGGTGTCAGACAAACTGACATCATATCTACCGATAGCTCTCATCTCATGTTTTATGAAAATTATGGAGGGGATGGTGAAATAACGTTTTACTATGTATATATATATAAAAAAAACCATAATATTGATCCCATTACAACAAGGTTTTCGGAAAAAAAAACCAGAACATAACATTGTTAATTTGGAAAACGAAATTCAGAAACATCTGAAAGTGAACGCCAAGACCCTGGCAGTTTTTATTGACTTAGAGAAAGCATTTGATTCTGTCTTGAATAAACTCTTCTTCTAAAGTTATCGAACCTCGGCGTATGTGGAAATATGTATTTATTTGTATAAGAGCATTCTTATAGAAACATACTTTTAAAGTTCGGGTGGGGCATGAATTATCCAAAACAATGAAACTACCGAATGGACTTCCGCAAGGGAGCACATTGTTATTCAACGTTCTGAAGTCTGACATACCTCTCAGGACCGACATCCACACCTCGCTGTATGCTGATGATTGTGTAATCTGGCATTCGGGAAAGGATATAAGGATAATGAACACCGCTCTAGAACAACATTTTGAATACCTTGGATGGATGGTTTTCATCGTGGGGACCTAAATTCTCTCACACGAAAAACAACACTTATGCTGTTCTCTCACACTCCTAAGGAGGCAATTTGATTTTTGTCCCTCAAGATAGGGCGAGAAATTTTAACGACAAAGGTTGAACATGAATATTTAGAAGTATTTTTTGATAAGAAGTTAAATTGGAGAGCCCATATACATGAAGTGGCATCCAGATGCAGAGTTACGTAAAATCAATAATTATTCTGAAGAGTTTAACTCATGTGAAATGGATTAGAGGCTCAAATGATTTACTGCTTGTATATAGAGCAATAATTCGTTTTCTTTGATAGATTATGCTTGTGAAGCATATGATTCAGCTTCATCGCATGTAAAAACATTCTCATTCCAGTACGGTACCAAGTTCTCAAAATCTTTCTAGGACACATATATAGTATAGGCACCTCTCTGACCACCCTGCAAGTAGAATCAGGTAAATTACCACTAGATCTATACGAAGACAAATGTTGACTGCTCAATTCCGTAAGCATATTGACAATGTTCCAAACTATACCTTAAAACAGGATATCAAAAAATGCTGACAATCTGATTTCTACGAAAATGGAAATCCCCACACCCATTTTGGTGAAAGGTCCATGAAAAGTGAAGACATATCATTTTCGCAATATATGGAAAAAGTGCAACCTTTTCATCAACCGTTTTGGCACTGGCAGATGCCAGCAGTGTCCACGGAGTTAAGATCAGACATGATGCTGTCAAAGTGTGATCATGTTATACATCAGCAGCAAATCTCTCTTGAATTGAAAGACAAGAAATGGCAAAATTATGTTCATGTATACACCGATGGCTCAGAAACTTTCAAAGTGTCCGCTGCTTTTTATATTCCTCATTGGAAGTATGCACAAGTAAAACGCATACAAGACTTTACGTCTGTGTATACAGAGGAGAATTGATTGCCATTGTCATGTCTCTGATCTGGTTAGAACAAGTCTCGAATCTGTACGCTGGATCAGTGGTTATTTTTTGTGATACATTCAGTGTTTTATAGGCTATTAATTCAAATAAGCCGGAAAGTTTTTTAAGTGAAATTGTTATAAGACATACGGAATTGAAATATAAAGGATTTAATAAATGTAAATTTTGAATGGATACCCAGTCATTGTGGTATTAATGGAAATTAGGTTGCGGACAGAGAGGCATAAGCTGCTTTATTTCGAAATGTTATTGATATTGAAAATGAATATGGCATAATGTAAACATCAGAATATCCGCTGTAAGTTGATTAAAAAAAACAGTTCGCTAAGCAACCAGAAGGAACAGTCTATTATGAATAGATTGAGAATGGGAAACATTTCTTTAAATTATGATCTGTTTAGATTGAATATGCATGAAAATGGGATCTGTCCGAATTGTTCACAAAATTAATGTTTGAAAGAGTGATCCATTTTTTATGTGAATGTCCAAAGTATATAATAGAAAAAAGTATGTTATTAGCAGAAATAGATATCACTGATGAGCGTCACATTTTGCTGTTTGTAGGAAGTACTAACTTAAAGCATATCCGTGCTTTTATTCAGTATGTCCAGAGGACTAGAAGATTCACTCTAACACATAATTTTGTGAGATAAGTATGTTTTGATTTAATTATTCTGCACACTGTTGTAAACACGGTGCGCTTAGTCTTTATTCAAGGTTATGATACAGTGTATCCCTTTATCTAAAACAAACTAACAAACAAGCAAACAAACAAACAAACAAACAATTCCTCTTAAATTTTTTTCGTAATTTGATTTTTTTTAAATTATTCATCATTTTACAGCGAAGGGAGTATCCAAAGGTTATGATACAGTGTATATCCGTTTATGGAAAACAAACAAACAAACAAACGAACAAACAAACAAACAAACAAACAAACAAACAAACAAACAGTTCCTCTTGTATCTTTTTCGTAATTTGATTGTTTTTCCAATTATTCACCATTTCTAGGTGAAAACGCGAATGCCGCGCCAATTTGTCGCTTTATTTCCATCCAACAACGAAACATAATGCAAATACAATGTACCGGTACACTTCAATGAATTATGATAAATGATAATAATTGTAAAAGAGCATAGTGTCTGCTTAAAAAGAAAGAAAGAAAGAAAGAAAGAAAGAAAGAAAGAAAGAAAGAAAGGAAGAAAGAAAGAAAGAAAGAAAGAAAAATCGTAGTCTTCACAACATTCACCTTTATGTTTGAAGACGGGAGGGGATCTTTGTCCCTCGCTCAAACGTGAAGATGAAGCAAAAGTTGCTGCTATATAGTGCCGGGGGATACAATCGCACTGCGCGGCAATGGACATAATAATTTGCATACAGCATGATTGCTCATACTTGAAGTTACAGTGATGCATTCATATAAGTGTTGCTTTTGTCATGTAAAAGTAACATGATAGTCACGTTGAGTGAGAGAGAGGGAAGAGAAAGAAAACAAAAGCAATCATCTACGAAGCATAACATTCTATGTGCCCTTTCAGGGCATGACGTTATAAAGAATCATGATTTACCCAATATGAAATGAACAATGAACAACAGAGAAGAGATGAATCCCACTAAGATCAGAGGAGCACAGTGAAACTGCAGGTGCATCAGCAGAGACTCGGAAATAAACATAATAGATACAACAATGAATAAAGAATGAGTTTTTAGGGGTTTCTACACTCAGCAACAAAAAAAAGAAAGTCAACGCTTTGTCAAGTTTAGATTTCTCATGGAACATTTGCCTGAAAGCTAATGTATTATATACCATAAAATATTAAAGGTAATTTAATTGGCTATAAACCTGGTAGGTCAACAAATACGGAAACCTAACGCATGAGTGAACACCATTGTTTTTTTTTCTCTTCTAGGGCACACAAGTAAAAATTGCAAAGCTGAACAAGTTGTCATTCATGCGCATGTGCGCTTCCATAGAACAATAAGAATAAACAACAAATTTCACACTAAAAGAAACATGAATTAAATTGCAAAAATACACCTTTTATCTCTATGATATTTTTAAAGCCCAAAAGATCAATGAAAGCTAAAAAATAACCGAGGAAAATAAAACATCTCATGTCAAACAATCTACATTTAAATGAAATAAGAGAAGAAGTAATAACTAACAAAATGATAGAAATTTGAGGGGTTTTGAAATAAGGAAATTCGACTGTTGAGAATGATAAGGGCGTTAAGTAGCCACTAAACCCAAAGTGTTCAAGTTCATTCTCAACAGGCTTAATAATGTTTGGTTCTTGAAATTGTCACGTGGATTTGAAATCACTAGAACAAAATAAATAAATAGATAAATTCTGCACATTTATGCTTATTATTCCCTATGTCAATTGAAGTTTGACGTGACAGAAAATTCTTATATTTCCCCTTTAGGTTACCACTTCGTTTTTCTTAGAGGTTATGAAGAGATTAAAAGAACAAAAAATTATTTTCCTTATTTCATTCATGTCTCTCATTGTGTCAAACTGGTCCTTCGTTGTCAATGTTATCGTGAAGGGCATTTGCAAATGAAAGAGAACGTGCCAATTTTTGCAATTTTTAATTTTGCGCCTTGGAGGACAAAAAGGAATGTGCTCACTCATAATGAAAAATATGACCTCAAAAAAGTGTTAAGTTTCTCTTTTTGCCGAGTGTAGATAACGTAGCACTGGTACTGTGAGATCATCATTTTCTTTTACTGCTTTTTAAAATTGATAAATAGACTTGGTGTTACTTAACTCAAGTGGACGTTTATTGGAAATAATATGTGGGCCAGCATGTCGTATGGATTTGTGTGCTAAGATTTGTATGTGAATGCCGCTATTAGGTTCGGATTATGTCACTTAAAGTACGCTGATATTATATTGATCTTGAAAAGCCAAAAAGTGAGGGGCTCCCTAGGGAGGTGAGAAGAACATCTCCATTTTACACTATGCATCCGTTGCTGAGGTTCTTATCCGATAATCTCCAAATTTCAAACAAAATATGATTAATTTGTGTTGACCCTTACTGGTTATCACTGCAACCAGCATACAAAATCAAGCTGTGAATAGTTTTTAATGCTTTCCCAAAGGTGTATGATTGGGAGAAGTCTCTAGCATAGCTCGATATGATTTCGTCACATGAATTATGAAATGTGATTACTAGTAGATAATTTTTTTTTTCTGCGCACTTTGATTTTACATTTTCCGAGGTAATATTTGTCCTAAATAATACTATTTCACAGCAACGTCTCCATAACAGTTGTGATAGCGCCTGCTAATCTGCTTCAAAGCAATAATGTACAGTCGGAACCACAACAAAGGTCATTTTAAGTAAATATTCATTAATTATTAAAACGGTTATAGCGCCCTCTTTAATTTTGTCTTTATTTCTTATGTGGTAATTACCTCTTTCTTGTAAGATTTGGCCCTTTAAATGCACTGAATTTGTCAAAACAAGGCTCATATATAATGTTATTTTGTCTTTATAGATTTGAAATAACAGCACAATTTGATTCTGTCTTACCTCGCATGCCCAATTCATGATTTAGAACAAAGTGGTTGAATACTATTTTGATATTTTTCTTTATTTGTAGCGTATTTTGACTGAGTGTACTCCAATCCGGCATTTGGCGAAATTTTGATGATGTCATCATAATTATGCTGACTATATGATATGTGCAAAATTTCAGAGGAATTGGATGAAAAATCTTGAAATTATGAAAGTCACGCTCTGCCTGTCTTTGGTCACAGAGCGTCAAAAACCGTTATTTGGTATTGGTCGGGATAATGGCTGAAATCTATCACCAAGTTACGCACTACTCTGGAAATGCTATCATAGCAAAATATAATCCTTAAATATATGCTATAAATTATCAAAATGTACAACTAGAACTTGCTATATACTTCAGGTGGTACCAATAACCAATTTTTAGGGTCTTAGCCCATGGACTGATACCGGCAAAGAGCATCCTAGCCTTGAAATTTTGTATTATTATGTTTTTATTGTTATCCAGGCTTACTAAGAGCTAAACACATACTTTATGTAAGATTTATTTCTTATTCAGTTGTATACCTACATCACGAAGTGCCTTCGGAGGAGTTAAGTTTTCTTGTTGTCCGGTATATGTACAACTGTATGCATGCGTTGACAAAGTGGGCCTATAAACCTATCGGTGCGTATGTTCAAAGTCAAAGGTATAAGGCAAAAGACCAAATTCTGCAAAAGTCAATATTTCCCCTGTATCTATTCGTGTATTACCGGGTAAAGATTATCTACGGACATTTTTTTGGTCATGAGCTCTAGAGTTCTAAGTGAAACGTTGAAGTTCAAGTGAACTGAAATGCTATAATTCATTTTTTTTTTCTCCTTATCTCCGAAACGGCTCAAGGAATCTTCACGAAATTGAAATATGCATATACATCCTGGCGATGTTTCTCATGGGACTTCAGGGTCATTGGGTGAAAAGTCACATTAAAAGGCTTAAAGTATTACGTGATGCTGGAATTAATCTTTTTCCGTATCTGGGAAATTACTGGGTGCATTTTGATCAAACATGATGATTCCGAAAGGAAAAAAAAATATGCCATGGGATTAAATGCCAAGTATAAAAGTTAGAATGGTACAATCGTTATTCCTTTATTTTGAAATAACTGTAAATGTTGTCACGAAAATGGATTCTAATGGTTAAGGATTGAAGTAGGGTATATACTTAAAGTGCTCAAATTCCTAAATGTCATTTTAATATTTTGCCAAACATGTGAAACTGTCGTCTCACATTGCTATTGACGTACTCTAGACATATTGGTATATAGAACCATGTGATATGGTGGATGGATCACGGAGCGAGATTTTTACTGGTACAGTTTCATATGATATCTAGGAGTACATAAAATAAGATTAAGCCACTCATTTTAAGTTATTCAGCGTAAAGTAATCGTGATCTATACCATGATATGGGCACAGATTGGTTTATACCTGTCTATGAGGACAAGTTGATTATATACCTGTCTACGTGGACAATTTAATATACACCTGTCTATGTGGACGATTTCATATATAACCTGTCTACGAGGACCAATGGCAACCTAACCAGGTATCATACAGACGCATAAAATGGCATGTCACCGAAAATCTTGCTAGAATTAAGGCGCTATATAACGATATATAGCTTCCTGAGACAATTTCTCATCTGAAACATATTGTCATTTTTCATAAAAGTAGGGGGAAGTACGAGTCAACCTACACAGGTCTCATACAGAAGTCCACCTAACCCTAGCTTTGTATGTATGTACATATATATATATATATATATATATATATACATACATACATCCATACATATAACCTTGAGAAACAGTTTATAACGGTTTTGTCTTCGAAGTATGTGACATCTAACGAGGCACACAATTGTTCAATAATGTATCTATTGTTCTTCTTATTTGTTTTGTACTCAAATACTGCATCTACGTGTAACATGAATGGTGGTAATGAAAAAATGAATTTAGACTGTGTATTTGCATGCACACGAACACAGGATCAACACACAAAGACACAATACATACAGACACATTATATCCATGATTCTGTTTTTCACATCTGAAATAAAAATTAGTGTTTAATTTAAGCAGACATTCAAGCAGACTAATATTATACACAGGCACACAAACAGAAACACACATATCATAAACACTTTAAATCACTGCGTTGTAGGTCATTATATGTAAGGAAAAACAAATAACAAAAACATATATTTAACATCATAAAAATAATCTTGAATTTGGACTTCCATGTTTGTTTCCATAAAAAGCAAGCCGTCATCATTGATAAAGTATTTGGCTAGGATTAATTTTACCGATTTTGAATAATTATTCATAAATATTTACTTCACTTAGCACACTTATTCTAAGGAAATGGGAGAGACCTATCCACCTCCTTGCTTAATTTACCCTTTACGCATGAAAAACATAAGGCTTTGATTATAAACAATTAAATGTGTACCTGATACGTCAGGGATCACTCGAAGATTTTGGAGTGATCCCTGACGTCACTCCAAAATGAGTGAAAATGAACATTTTTACTCAAAATTCACTCCATTTTCACTCGAAATGTACTCTTTTTTTGTATTCACTCTTTTTAGAGTGAAGATTTTCACTCGATTTTTTTTTTTAGAGAGTACCAGTGGCTACATCATTGTAGAGACATGACTTTTGCACACAAAACAGTGCCAGAAACTTATAAGTTACTCGCAATTACAGTAGGGAACACCGCTTGATAGCCAATCACCATATGAAATGAAAGCTACATGTGACAGGAATAGAATGACGATAAACGCTTTCATCGCACTGTGGCATTTGGTGATTAAACTAAATCGATCGTTTTTGGCGGCTTTGTGGGTTTGAGCAGAATATGCGAAGTCGACTTTGTCAGGCGTCATAAAGAGTTAATGAAGACGCAGGATTGATAGGAAATGTTTGTGATCATATCATAAGAGGACAGATTTCTTCAAATACTGATATCATAAATGTATAACAGGTATAACAGGTTTCACTTGTGAAACGTACCCTGAACCAGCAACGACTGCATGCACTGATGGGTCCTCTCGAATTTAAAAGTGATCTTTCCGTGCTGCCTCAGAAGATTATCTGGATTTAGTTTCTCAACTATTTTTCACGCATTCATTTCTGAGGTTGTAACATTCATGTAGAGTTCTTCTTCCGATTCCTGCTCAAAGTTAACAGGGTCTCCAGTTTTGTCAACCTTGCTATACAGCGCGTTACACGCTTGTAGAGCTGCCGGAGATTTTCCAATTGTTTTATTTACTGTTGCGTAGAGATCATCACAAGTTTGGGGTTTAGGTGACAGAAAATCTGGTTTCAAGGTGTCCTTGTCTTTGCGGAGCCTGCCATCTTTTCTCAATCCAGGGTGTACAGCAGCAGCTGAATTCGTTTTAGGTTTAAGCGAACTGAATTCGCAGGATTCGAAACTGTTAGAGAGCTCTGCCTCCCTGCTCGTTTCGTTGTCGTACTGTTCTTCAGGATTAAGCTGATAGTACAACTCATTTTCAGAAGACACAAATGGAGGGGAACCAATAGTTGAAGGGGGCAGATTATCATTTTTGTCGGATGGTGAACCGGAAGCTAACGAAGGAGTGTAAATGTGACCCTCTACTCTATTGCTCTGTAATACACAATGGGTGTGATCGTACTCATTATCTCCACGAAAAGGCTCATTATACATGCTGGATCTGCCATGTATTCGAGTGCCAACACAATTTGACTGCTGGCCAAAGTTCAGAGAATTGTAACAGCTATCATCAAACAAGCAAACTGCCCTTGCAGTAATATCAGTAATTTCCCTTTTCTTATCGTTTTTACAAAGATTTAAATCCTCGTATACACAGTCTTCATAGCCATCCAATGTTTGATCCACTGATATTTCTTGAAGACCATCGTATTCGCGGCAGGACGATGTGTTCATTGCAGCAGTTTTAACGTTGTTCTCTACAGGAACTGCACACAGTGAGATTTGTTCTACTCTGGTCGATTCGACTATACCCTTTCCTACCTCTGCAGCGTTTTGGTAAATGTCACACGAGTTCTCCTGAGCTGTGAGCTCACTAAAGCTATGGAGCACATGCTCATGCAAAGGACGACCCACTGTGCCGGCGTTACTACTGCCAAAAGCCAATGAATCAACATGTTCTGTTCTGCTCGCAGGTTGACTTGAAGAATTTGTAGACAGTTCCGGCAATTGCCTGCTAATTCTGGTACCATTTGACTGATTATCAGGTTGCGTTGTTCCTCTTCTAGTGAAAGTACAAGAAAATAAGGAGATAATTCACATAAAAAAACAGACAGATATCACAAACTTTTGGAAAGGCTGCTGAGTTCACAAGAATAAAATCATTAGCATTTACAGTAGTTGTAAAAATCAAAATGAATCCACTTAGTAAAATACCTAAAGTGACATCTTTGTCTTGATAGAAAGCAAAATCAAAGAGTTCATAAATAAATATTACCCTCTCATCTTGTTTTCTCTTGTGCTTATTCAGGTACTATGTTCAAGAAGATCAGTAGTCGGTGTTTCCAGACAGTTGAAACACAATAATGGAAATACAAACACACACATTTTGAAATTCATGTCTTAAATACCCTCTACTTGTCTACGCCTATACGCGTGTATCGGGGGCAGGCTTCGAAAGAATTAATTCTCTCTCTCTCTCTCTCTCTTTCTCTCTCTCTTTCTCTCTCTCTCTCTGTCATGTGTGTGTCTCTAAGATTATTTCCTCCATTGGCAACACTGTCATGTAGTTACGTGACAGACTGTACAAAAAACTTGCGAGGACCGTTAAAAGAAATCGGCAACACATTTGCCATGTTGACATAGAATACATATTTTACAAATGCGTGTGTGATTGCAAAGAGTCTTATGGTCAGATTACACAAAATGTTGATGTAGACATTGCAGTCAAGTATAAAGTCCCCCCCCCCCCCAAAAAAAAAAAAAAACATTCTGACCATGCACAATACACGATGGAACGTCAGCTTTTGAGAAAAGCCATAGCAAAAACAGTTCTACGCCTGCCAATACACACACACACACACACACACACACACACACACACACACCATAATACATTTTTCATAAATCATTTGTGACCGCGCACCTCAAAACGAACATAAAGTCGCACACACTGATTTTGCGTGAGGACTGAAAATAAGTGAAATGGGTCAACCTAGCCAAACTTGACTTTTTCATATTTTCTGAAAG
The DNA here is from genome assembly GCF_040938485.1 of Diadema antillarum. Taxonomy (NCBI): domain Eukaryota; kingdom Metazoa; phylum Echinodermata; class Echinoidea; order Diadematoida; family Diadematidae; genus Diadema; species Diadema antillarum. The sequence continues at coordinate 83,089 of NW_027272893.1, read as the reverse complement.
AGCGGGTCTTCTTTTACATTATGCTAAAATTTGGTATCATAAAACGGGCAGGAAAGTGTGTTTTTTTAGCAGTTTATCTCGAACATTTTTGGTAGAATAGTGTGATTAGGTGTGTCTTTAGAATCCCTTTTTCATTTCTGAAAAACCTTGTCCACACTCTTCACTTTCAACTCTAATAACTTTTGAAAAGATAGGGCTACTGCTTTGAAAGTTGGCATTAATTATGGACAGAATGTGTTAATGAGGCATGCTTAATTTCAGTTTAATCTGATAATCCCTTCATTGTTGTTACTCTGGTGGTTTACTTCCTGTCTTTTGTCCCATTCATTGCACAGCCAGTACGGCTTGGTAAAGATTAAGCGCTTGAATAGACACTGTACTTCAGAGCCTCTTTTCTCAGTTCACACTTTTCCTGAGTTTGTGCTTTCTTTCCAATATTTAGGTAGGTTAGGAGAGTCCATTTGATTTGAGTTATACATCATTTTAAAGCTTAAAGTCTGCTCTTTCAGAATATGGTCTTAACTAAAAATTCATGTCTGGCGACTTTTTGTTTGTTTTGAGGTGCAGTGTCACATTTTGTCCCGCAAGACTTAGTTAAAGGCTCACTTTTTCTGTTGATGATTGCACCAAACCAGGACCGATATGAGGAGCAGTATGAAAACAACACACAAGATGGTGCTCAATGTGTACGTCAATGCAATATTCGTCCCCGGATCTGTAAAAAATTAAACAAGAATTCGTTCATTTAATTTATGGTAGTTCACTCTAATTGTTAATACTTGCATTGCAACACTGGGTAGAAAGCTGAACACAATTAAACCTTTACGTAGTATTATGCATATACAGTATATTTATGTACATAATGTATATATGATATATATATATATATATATATATATATATATATATATATATATATATATAGATAAGTAACAAAGCTGCAACAAAGTTCATGCTGTATTCACCAACGGTTTATTTCTTCACACAAATTTTCGGGCGTCTCGCCGCCCTTTCTCAAGTGTTGATACTGAGAGAACAATCAGTATCAACACTTGAGAAAGGGCGGCGAGACGCCCGAAAATTTGTGTGAAGAAATAAACCGTTGGTGAATACAGCATGAACTTTGTTGCAGCTTTGTTACTTATCTTTTTATCTTGCCAACACGTGGACTACCTTATCAACATATATATATATATATATATATATATATATATATATATATATATATTTATATATATTTGACCCTGCACCTCAAAACACACAAAAAGTCGCCAGACATGAATCTTTAGTTAAGACCATATTCTGAAAGAGCAGACTTTAAGCTTTAAAATGATGTATAACCCAAATCAAATGGACTCTCCTAACCTATCTAAATATTGGAAAGAAACACAAACTCAGGAAAAGTGTGAACTGAGAAAGGAGGCTCTGAAGTACAGCGTGTATTTTAGCGCTTAATCTTTACCAAACCGTGCTGGCTGTGCGATGAATGGGACAAAAAACAGGAAGTTAACCACCAGAGTAACAACAATGAAGGGATTATCAAATTAAACTGAAATTAGGCGTGCCTCATTAACACATTCTGTCCATAATCTATGCCAAATTTCAAAGCAGTAGCACTATCTCTTCAAAAGTTATTAGAGTTGAAAGTGAAGAGTGTGGACAAGGTTTTTCAGAAATGAAAAAGGGATTCTAAAGACACACCTATATAGTCACACTATTCTACCAAAAATGTTCGAGATAAACTGCTAAAAAACATACTTTCCTGCCCGATTTATGATACCAAATTTTAGCATACTGTAAAAGAAGACCCGCTCTTTCAGAAAATATGAAAAAGTCAAGTTCGCCTAGGTTGACCCATTTCACTTATTTTCAGTCCTCACGCAAAATCAGTGTGTGCGACTTTATGTTCGTTTTGAGGTGCACGGTCACATATATATATATATATATATATGACCGAGCATCAAAAACGAACAAAGAGTCGCACCCCTTCATTTTACGTGAGGAAAAAAAAAAGCCGAAATGGGTCAACCTAGTCAGTCTTGAGGTTTTCATATTTTCTGAAAGAGCTATCCTTCTTCTACATTATCCTTATGTTTGGGCTCATAACATGATTGAAAGAGTGTGTTTTGAGCAGTTTTTCTTCAACCCTGTTTTAGGGAGATCAGAATGATCAGGTATGTCTTAGAGGGCTCTTCCATTTCTTGAAATCCTTTGCAAACTATTCACTTTCAAGTCTGATAGTTTTTGGAAGGATAATGCTACTGCTTTGAAAGTTGGCATAAATCATTGACAGAATGTGTTAGTAGAACATGCTCAATTTTAGCTAAATCCGATAGATTACTCTATAGTTGTTGCTCCAGTTGTTTACATCCCGTATTTTGTCCCTTTCATCACACAGGTAGGACGGATTGGTAAAGATTCAGCGCTTGAATAGACCCCGTGATCCATGTCTGAGGACTTTTGTTGGTTTTGTGATGCAGGGTCACATATGACCCTGCATCGCAAAACCAACAGAAAGTCGCCATATATAATTATATTTAACCTTCAAACAACCATTTCAAAGAGGCTATCGTCCGGATCGGTTTACACTCTATTACAACTTGGTCTACAGCCAGTTGGTCTAATAGACTGTTTAATATCAGTTGGTCTAATATATACCAGTTGGTCTTGTCATCATTTCGTCCAATTACTGTTTGGTCTAATTGCTATTTGTTGTTTGATATCAGTTGGTTAAATATGAATTCAAAACTCGTCTTTTAACCCTATAAAGCCCAAGGGGGGGGGGGGCACATTGTGCCCCCTACCAGATTTTCATTCGCCACTCCTTCACCCTTAATCCAGTTTTAACAAATTTGGTGACTTTTCCAAGAATCTTATTCCGAACATTTTGATATATAATTTAGCTATATTTGATATTGCTGGTTGCCATGGCAACAATAAAACTGACAACCATGTCAGTCAGATTTTGCATATTTTTCTGTTCCAATTCCAATTAACCATATTGTAATGTATAAAATGGGCGTTTCTTGGCTGAAATTTGCTGAAGGAGCAAAATGTGAAGTAATTATGGCCCTGAAATGTTTTTCCTATTATTTCCTTTGTTTTTCTGTGACAATGCCATAAAACAGTAGCTATAATGGAGATACTTGAAAATAACAGTATTTTCCATAGATTGCCATTTTATTTTGTGTCATTTTGATTCCTCCACCCAAGTTATACCTCTAATATCATTTGTTTATCACATTATCAATCTGCAAACGTAAAATTCCGATATTATTGGAATATGAAATATGATAACTATGCATGTACCTATCCCTAACAATACATCACAGGTCTCATAATGTATTTCTTAATTTTGTTATGAATAGCGCCGCCATGTAGTGACCTTGAGAAATTTCAACCATAAAAAATAATGAGCTTTGACTTGCTGATCATTTGTGGCAAATATGAAAAACATTGGTCTATGATAAGACATACTGGGGATAAAGAAATTATACAGAAAAATCATGTTTTTAGCATATTTCCTATTTATTTCTTTATATTTTGGTAAATAGCGCCCTCTATGTCTCACCATGAATAAAATCAAGTATGCGGTCATGTAGACTATGAGTTGCTCTACCCATGTGCCAAATGAGACGATGAAACATCAAACAATAACATCAAAATAGCTTGGGCTTTATAGGGTTACATGAGAAAAAGAGAAAAAGTACCAACGCACCCTTTCGGCCAAACCGGGGAGGGGGGGGGGGGGCTTTGGACGAAGGGTGGGGTTCCAGTCAACGCGACGCAATCCAACGCTCCCAACGCACCCTTTCGGCAAAACCGGGGGGGGGGGGGGGCTTTGGACGAAGGGTGGTGTTCCCATTAACGCGACGCGCCACCACCCAACCCACCCTTTCGGCACAAGCCCTCTGAAGTATAGGATCTATTCAAACGATTACTCCTTACCAAATCGTGCTAGCTGTGCGATGAATGGGGCAAAAAAAAAATAATAAGTTGATTTTTGAGCATACTTTATTAGCACTTTCTGTCCATCATTAATGCAAACGTTCAAAGCAGTATCATCAACCTTTCAAAAGTTATTAGAGTAGAAAGTGAATAGTGTGTAAAGAATTTTAAAGGATTGTAAAGGGGCCTCTATAGCGTACCTGATCATTCTGCCCTAGAAATAAAGTTGTAGAAATACCGCTGCAAGCACACTTTCCCATTCATTTTTTCATCCAAAACTTAGGAAAAATGTGGATAAAGAACAGTTCTTTTAGAAAAGATGAAAAAGTCGAGATTGACTTGGTTGACCAATTTCACCTTTTTTAAATCCTCACGTAAAATCAGGGGGTGCGACTTCTAGTTCGTATTGTGAGGCATGGTCACAAATGCTCTTGAGAACATACGAGATGACTTTACATGTTCTAAACTTAGAGATTTTTAATCAGAAACATTGACATCATTGCCTGCTAAATGCAATGCAAACAAATTAATGTCGGTTCTTTAAAATGGTGCGTGCTGCTTTGAAATATGGCATACCTCACCATTAAAAGGGAAAGAAAGTCAATTTCCGCAAACACTACCGATGCGAAAAAGGCCACAAAGTGAAAGATACGTGGCTCACTCTTAACTTTTCATAAACACGACAACAAGAGTGATTTGTCACTCTTTGTATCACTCTAGGACTGTTGCAACATAATTGTATTCTATGTAGAAAAGACAACCATATGCATGGTGACACCAGATTTAATCACCTGAAGGAGACACGACGGTTGTTTCTTTCATTGTAGTTGGCCATTGAGAAGCATAGCTGTCCGCAGCTTATGAAAATAAAAGAATGAAAATATGACAGTATAAGTACTAAGATCCCACCTACATCAATATTCAAGTTATCATCATTGTTTTCATTATTTTTACTGCAGATGCTTCATTATCACTTAGCATCCTATTCAGGAACACAGAGTGCAGTGTACATTTTGGCTGGTTTTAAACGTATTACTACTCACCGCTATTACTGTAGTCTATACTATTTCTAGTGCTGGTGCTGGGTGTAACATCTTGAAGTGTATTTTCTGTAAACAAACAAACAAACAAAATACGAATTATGTTTGTAAGAAAAAAAGATCTGTCAATGAATAGCATTTTGTTTGACGGAAAAGTCACATAGATGTGTTGTCTTGCGACGTTTTGTTGGTTTGTGATGCAGGGTCAAATACTTTCACCCGTCCTTCTTCATATTTTTTTCTGTATCCTCTATCTTTTTCATGGGAATTAAGAGCTTCCTTTAACCAAGGAGGTTGAAGAGATGGAGTGACAACAGAGTTATCCCCTTTGATCTATGTTCGCAGCCGCCGCTCAAAAATATTTGAAGCATGTGCCAAACAGGATCAGCCGCGCCGATACGAAGACAATTGACTCGTGTCTCCATCAGAGGCGTTTTCACATCAGCCCGATAAAAATGCAAGCTCGAGATATTTTTCGCGATCGCAAATTAGCGCGCTATTTCATTTCCTATGCACATCAGCCCGAACATTATCAAATAGCGCGCTAGTTCGCATTAATTATCCTGCTATTTCGGAAATTTCCCGAGTCGGACTCGAGAAATTTTTTCGATCAATTAGCGCGCTAATTTGTGTTCACATTATCAAATAGCGTGCTATTTCGAGATCGGGTTAATTTCCCAAGTCAGAAAATAGCGCGCTATTTCGAAACATCGGGCTGATGTGAAAACGCCTATTGCCTAATCACCAGCCACTTTCAAAGGAAGATATGTCTTTGTGATGGTAATTACTTTTCGCTAAGCCTTCTTATAAAAGCAAGGTGGTATAGACACGAGGATACGTGAACAGAAATAGAAGAAAATGCTGAAATGAAGATGAAAATTGCTCGACTGGGCATACGCGGCCACTAATCTGATATATCTATCAATAAAGAATTATACTTGAAGATTAGTACCTGTTAGTTTCATTTGGGGAAATTAAGTCAAAAAGTGATAAAACTAGTTTTCCAGGATGGTACAGTTTTAAACATGTTTACATAATACAGCTCTGATTTACACTTTTGCGCAAATTTCTGAACGGAATTGACTTTTGTTTTACATGCTTTATTATTAAGTCAAATTGTATTTCATTTAATAAATAAATAAGCAAGATAATTATGGTCGACATTATGATAACGTTCAAAATGAATCTTCATATTGCTCAGCAAGACGGCGGCTTGGAATATCGATCATCAAAAGCATAAGTGCACCTGTGGATTTCTTTTGTACATGAATAGAAATCTGACAACTGTTTGAATGATTACAGCCAGTACGAACTCCATGTATAAAACCTCCTTGCTTTAACCAATAGGATATGCAATTGTCCTGCTCGACAAAAAAAAAAAAAGCGTAGGGATTAGAATCGAGTTTCCTCTTGCTGTCGTGGTTGTATGAAGTGAAAAGTTAGCCCTTGTATTGTAACTCAAACTTGACGCAACGTTCGCGGAGATAGGGTTTTCTATCACTTTTTTCTGGTTCGAGAGGTATACCATAATTTGATACATCATGTATCATCTTCAAGATCCAACATTAATTTACTATGGCATTCGTCAGGATACGTTCAGAAAGTTTCTCTTTCAAGAATATGAAACTGATGAAAGCGACGAAATACTCTGTTTATTCAATCATTTACATTCAGATACATCCACAGAGATACGTGTGCTAAATTGCATTGAGGGAGAATGACTTTAAAAGGTGGAGTTTTATGAATATACATGTTGGTATTAAAGAAAGATATTCACGGCATGCTCTTAGGATTTTACAACCCACCGTGAATTTCGTTTTTGATTGCCCGGCAAGATGGGACTGTATCGTTCCAAACAGGAAAGTAGGTCGACTTTCCAGATAGAGATACACACTGCAATGTCTTGTTACCATTGATGACATAACCTTCGCCGCAACTAAGAGTTATTACGGAGCCAAAGTTAGTGGTGTTGGAGTTCCATTGACCATTTGACACATTGCCTGGATGGTTACAGAACCCGACTGACACTGCAGGAAGAAGAAGAAACAAAACGGCTGATCTTCACGTAAACCCCATGAATTATGTTTAAGGGAAAATACCAAGATGAGGAGTTGCAAAATAACTCACTTGTAATCTTTCACGAGTTGTCTGGTTTGCCCTGTTGGTATCGTTCAACGATATCTGAAGAGTTTGTTCGCAAAAAACGATAAGTCCATTTCTGAAGATTTTGAAGTACGGTCTATGTCATAAAGTTCAAAAATTAATAATACCTTTTAACCCTACCTAGGCCGGGGGGGGGGGGGGGGGGCGCCGCGACGTTTCATGACTTTTTTCTTTCGAGTCTCTCACATCTTTTGACACCGAATTTGCGACGCCCGGGCGCGCGGTTCCGAAGTTACGCATAAATATGTACATGCATGTCAGACCAAAAATTGCTCAAAAACGTGAATTCGTGTAAAATTTCAATGCAAACTGTGCTTACAGGCAAATTTCATAAAAGCATGATTATTTGGGGGTTTTATTGATTAAAATCAATGAATAAAATATTTTCTTGTTCGGAGCGATATCACGGACAAATTTCATCGAAAAACAGTGAAAAACATGAAGTCGAAAAAACAAAGATATACATAAGAAATTCAAAAAACAGTAAAATACTTTCTGATATCACAATCTTTTTTACTACATTTGCTAAGGACACTAGAAAGAATATCTGCACACAAAAAATGTGCCTGTTTTGAGCTTTATTTTGCGATTTATACCAAATAGTCTGATTTCATGCATCATTATGCATTAATTAGCATAGTTTAGCATAAATGATAATTTTTTGAAAAATTAACTTCAAGGCATTTTAAATTACATCATAGGCAACGTGTGTGCCAATTTTCGTCACGATCGCGCGGTCGACGGCCGAGATCTGGCGGGGGGCCTGGGAGGCCCCTCACCCCCTCCCCGGCTCTATCAACTACCGAAATAGCCCGGCCTAGTTAAGGTTAAATGATGTATTGGTCACTATATATAAAGGTACATTTTTGAAGTTACGGTCAAAAGAAGCGAAAATGTTCTTATTATTCTCTTCATTTTGCTTGACCTTTAATCGCAAATATCTCCATTTGGCAAATATGGACTTATCAATTTTTGCGAACAAACTCTTCATCTGCTCATCTCTGATTTCGACAATTATTTGGGTAAACGTTTTACTTCTGAGAAAAAAAAACAAACAAACCCGTGAATGATTATGCTAGAAGTTTCTGCAGTCACTATCAATTATGGTTATAGCTCGTTATTCCGAAGGTTCGTTATTTCGAAGGCTCTTTATTCCTAAGATTCGTTATTCCGAAGGTTCATTGTTCCGAATTTCATTTTCGGATTAACCAATCTTCGGAATAACGAACCTTCGGAATAACGCCACAAATTTTCGGATCAACGAACCCTTTTTCATTTTCGGATTAACGAACCTGTAAGTATAGGGAATTTGCGTGTTTCGGATTAACGACCCTTCGGAATAACGAACCTTCAAAATAGCGAACCTTCGGAATAACCAACAACACCCTCAATTATTCGTGCCTATTATTGATTATTGATTTTATTCATATTGATTATTATTGACGTGTTATAAGAGTATTTGCCGCGTTGTTAGTGAGAAGATGTGATTGCTTCATTGGTATTTATAAAGTCACAAATGTGTCCCTTGTATAGCATTTCTTATCTATAGCATTCACGGCAATTGCGAATAATAGCTCTGAAGGTCATAGAACCGATACCAGAGTTATCATTTTGATCCTTCTGTCCACTCATCTTTGCCTTTTAAAACAGTCATGGAATTTGTTCTGAGAACAGTCATGCCGGGATTTTCTTGCTAAGTCACAGTTTTTAACTCACGATTAAATGCTGTAAAGAACACTTGGTCGGAATCAAGTTGTGTCTGGCTGAGACAGGTCCAGTCGTGGGAATATCTTCCGCCAGTAATAAAGTTTTCAAATTCCTCTAATTGCAAACAAACACACGACCTTCGATGTACGACAGCAACGTCTTGGCCTCCGGACACTCGTTGACAGGTAGACATGCATTCGTCTTCAGAATGAACGTGAACTTCATCATTGAGTGAAAAGAGAGACTGGAGTGTTTGTCCGGCACCTTTCTGCAACCAATAAACGCAGGTTCTACATGGACATGATACAACATACAAGCGAGATGATACAACATACAAGCGAGATGATACACTACCAGGAATGAACTATTATGACTATGAATGTTTTCAAACATTACAAGGAGTAGTTATGTAGGGAAACACCAAATTTGCCAAGTCACGTAAACGGACGGAATGTATATTCCAGGGCTTACCGGAAACCGATCAGTTGTACCTCTGAGTATTATGTGGGTCTGAGTCACAGGAAAAGCATGTGTATGATATAAAGGCAGGAAGCAAATCAAGCTAAGCTTTTCTTTTTATTGATAATATCCGTCATACACGTTCATTACGCATTGTGAATGAAGACTATGACCCCGTTTACAGTGCGAGGGTCGGCCGCGGCTCGGCCGCGTCCGAGCCCACCTTCATTTCAGTGTAAACGCGCAAAAGGCCAAATGCGAGGCCAAAATTGGCCGCGCATTTGGCCACGCTCTGGAAGTGGTGGAGCCCGGCCTTTTCTCAGACCCCGTTGACAGTGCGGGGCTGGGCCGAGCCGCGGCCGAGCCCAGCCTCAATTGCGGGGCCGAGCCCCGCAATTTTGTCCGTTTACACTGCCGGGCTCGGCCACGCTTTTAATTCAAACCTTTCATTATTTTGTCGTAGTGGCGCTCTGCTTGTAAACAAACGCAATTTCGTAAAGTCTGGTTTTCAAACCCTTTGCCAACTGGATTCCGTGACGAAGAAGTCGCCGTTCAGGCAAAGGCCTTTGCCGAGGGAAAAATCCTTTGCAGGACAATGCCACCTTAAACTTTACTAGTTTTCGACGTTGATGGGGTTAATATCCTCAATAACGAAATAGTACGGGCAGAGGGTTTGGAAGCCAGACTAAAATTGGTCGCGCATTTGGACCAGTTTGCGTTTACACTGGGAAAAGGCCGGGCTCTGGAGGTGGACGCTGGACGCTGGACGCTCTGGAGGTGGTCTCGGCCGCGGCTCGGCCGCGGCCGAGACCACCTCCAGAGCGTGAGCCGCGGCCAAGCCTCGCACTGTAAACGGGGTCCCAGTGTAAACGCAAACTGGGCCAAATGCGCGGCAATTTTCGTCTGGCTTCCAAACCCTCTGCCTTTACTAAATTTCGGTATTCAGGATATTGACCCCCTCACACACTTTACTGAGCGGAGCAAAAGGGGATCCACTACATCATGTTAATGGCTTGAAAGCTACATTGAAATTGTGCCCAAAATTACAGCTAGAGTCATACTGTAATGCAAACAATATTCATTCTTCATGATAATTCTAAAGTATCAAATTTATCTTTGACTGTATGTAATTCGTAAGGTTTCAATAAACACTTCCAAATACCTCTTTTCTGAGAACCAAAGAATCCGAACTTGAGAGAATGGAAATATCTATCAAACCCGAAAGAGGCATTATAATATGCTAATAATAATTGTGCTTCCAGACATTGATCTAGACACGTCGCTAGATAAGCCGTGTCATAAAACTCCAAACTCTCCCGATATAAACCATAGTGTTCATGCAAATTCTCACCTCGGCATTTCAGTCTAACAACTTGGTTCGAGGGACATCCGATGGTTGTCAATGAGCACTCCTCGAGGAACTTGTCAGCTATCAATTGATATCGAATAGTAATATAAAATTATGTTTCATTCAGGGAGCAAAAAAAACCAAAGAGAAATGTGGATTGAGTGAATACAGCAAAATTAGTCATGTTAGTAGAACACATCGGTAAAAGTTTGAGGAAAATCGGACAACTGATGCAGAAGTTATGAATTTGTAAAGCTTTGGTGTTGGTACCACTGGATGAGGAGACCAGCATAATGAAAGAGTACCGTTATATGCGAAAGCAGGAGGAATAATTTCCATTATAGCCTTAACATATTATGTCAATATCACTTTGATGAAAAGTGTAATTTTCATGAAAGATTAATTTTTGTGGAATTTCACACTTTTCACTTTTAAGAATTAAATCTTTGTTTGTTTACATTTGTTTTGCTTTTCGTACAACCTGCAAATGAATGTACGCTGTTGTGAAGACTAAACAGAACATAACAAAACTACAAAAAAAGAAAGAAAACAAAAATACAAGTTCAAGTGATACTACAGCATAATAATCATCCATCTCCCAGGATTGTGCTTTCAAAATGTAGATTTTGCAATACTGAATAAAATGTAGTGGGAAAAAGATGTATGATAGAGCTGACACGCGCAGTTGTATTTCTTATATAAGTATTGCAAAATTTGAAATTAGTCCTACGAAATTTGGTTGACATTGGTTCAATTACCGACATGCCATGTACACGAATGTTCTGTTCATCACAATAAGAATATGAAGAACTGAACTGCATGTAACTAGTTCTCGAAATATCAAATGTTTATTTTCTACACTTCAGTTGTTTATTGCTTTTGAATAGTTCAGAATTTGATATATTCGTATAGGAATATCCGAATTTCTCTGAAAAGAAAAAATAGGATATTTGCATCAATCCCGAAAGGTACGAAATGTTATTATGGGGCCAAACTAACCATATTATTTACATAAGCAAAGATGAATTAACACCTTACCAAGATGGAGCATTGATGGAGACAGATCATTTTCAGTCGTTGTGACTACAGTTTTAATTAAATATAGTTAGAGTAGTTTATCTTAAAGCGGGGTTCCCACTATCGTACGATCTATTGCGAACGTCACGATTGGACATTCGTAACTGATCGTAGAAGTTTCGTTGAACTCGTCTGAACTTTCACGTTTGGATACAAGGTTATGCGAGCCAATACGTGTTGCTTCGCTTGGATGCGATATGGTCACGATTGGTCTACTTCAAGCAATACGATCTGTCACAATCTGGTCTTCAGTTCAAATACGATCCGATAGGATTGTCCCGATTGAGTCCATGATTTGTTCCAATCTACCACTATCATTACGATCGGGATCCCCGATTTGGTGCGTGCAGCTACGTTCTGATACATTCCAATACGAATACCGCGAACCAATGCGGGCTGTTGAGATAAGATACGATATTTTTCACGATCGGGATCAAAAGTGACCCCCATTTAAGGTGAGATTGGACCCGAATGGGAATATTATAGTCCGGCTGACGATGGATTTCATTGTTTCCTCTACTTCTGCAGAGTGATTAAGTTTACTATCCACAACCATTGCTGATTGCAAGGGTTGACAGGTTGAGAATGATGAGAACGTGACCTTTGCAGTACTGCGAATGACGATTACATTATCATCAGATAGAAAGCATCACCTAGGCCAGCCACAACCCCTCCTCTAATTTAACCTAAAGAAATTATTAGAATATTGAATTAACGTGCTCATCCCCCCCCCCAAAAAAAAAGCAAACAAACGAACAAACAAACGAATACACAAGATCAGATCATTGCCCCATCTTCTAAGGAAAAGAGGATCAAGACAAATGTTTTCACCTTTCTTTGAAATACATGAAGAAAATATGATGAAATTGATGCTAAAAAAAGAGGATAGGCTCTTTTTGAATGCTAGCATTTTATGTGTTATACGCTCAATATAAGAAAGTTGGCCGAACTGATTGCAATTGCTTGTGTGTTTGATTTCATATTCGCATAGTATGTATCATAGGCATTTTTATTTCAAAATGTCGTTATCTCATGTGGTATTGAAAGTTTGGTTTGTTTGGCTTGATTTATTGTTTTATTCAACAACGTATAAGAAAACCGACATACACACACAACAGAAATGAAACTCCCCTAAAATAATGTCACTTTTTAACAAAAAAAAAAAGTCTTCAGCAAAATTATTCGCAGGGGTATTGCTACACTTATTGACTAACTTCTATATGAAAAATAATGACAGTGGTCTTTACACAAGTGACCTTACATCCACGAAAATGGTCACTTTTCAAAAGTCACAAAAGTTACTTTGTGGGGTATTTGGAACATTATGCTTCTGGTGGATGTTTCAGTGGTGTTGCTTTTTTTACATTTAATTGTGCTACCCCTCCCTTATTCAACCTCGCGGAATACAAAATATATACGATTTGCGAGTAAAAGAGTAAAAAGTCGATCCCGATCAACACGATTAAGAAGCACGATTAGATAAGGCTTGCTGCGTTTTGATACGATCCAAGACAATCTGATGCGATGATCACGATCAAAAATCAATTGTGTTAATCGTAGAAAAATTTTGGACGGTTCAAAAATTGTCTACGATTAACGCGGTGGCCATGATTGACCTCAAGATATGATACAATCTAATACGATCTGATAAGATCACCACGATCACTTCACGATTAAGACCACGATATCAATCGTGGCGCTAATCGTGATAGTGGGAACCCCGCTTTAAATAATGAACAAAAATCGTAAAGAAAGAATCCATTGAGTTAAGGATTCAAATTGTGATATTTGTTTTTCATTTGTAAAAACGTCAGTGTTTTAACGGTATTACAGTTTGATAATATGAGGAATCACATGTATTACTAGCAATATTCGACGGATATTTCTTACGAGAGTGGGATACATCAAATTTGAATCGACGCAAGTTAGCTGAAGTGAATTCGGGGCGTCACAGAAATACATGAAATACAACGGAATTCTTTAATTGCACGATAATGCTTCAAACATCGATGTCCATTATATATTACGCAAGTTGGGGATTTGGACTTTTTGGGAATGGATTGCTTTGTTTGGACAAAAGCAAAATGCAAGAATGATAAAGAACTGCAGTATCTGCTTCAATTTATAGTGTCCTGGCACAAAGACGCCAACACTCTGCAAAGATCATAATAGAAATGAAGGTGTTTCTTCTTGTCTGTTTAATTGTACTCGTGAACTGCTTGGAAAATGGTTAGTTAAAAAAAAATCTTTAATTCCATAAATCTGCATTCTAGAGCTAGCTAGCTCTGAGGACCGATCCGAAGGAGGGCTGCCATTTTTTTTTCACTGCAAACTAATGACAAAAAAAAACTTTAATGAAACAAAACAAATAAAGCACAACATGTCGGTCGTAGCAAAGTCTGGGTCATACATGTAAGTCAATAATGTTTATATGTACTCACCTTCACCACATCGTAACTGAATAAACCCGTTTATTGTCACAGTGCCGGGCAATGTCTGATTCAAGTATTCCTCCACGGTTGGAAAGCCGAGACTTCCGCAAACCAAATCAGCGGCTCTATCATCAAATCCCTCAGGGCACACATATAATGTGTTTGTTTCAAAGACCACAAACCCGTCATGCGGCGAACGTCCATTAACCAGTTTCACTGATGAATTTTCTTGATGAGGAAGAAACCAATTAGCTATTGTGGCAAATAATATAGTTTTACATATATGTGATTTATGTATTATTTCCCTATGTTCATGTGTGATTTGACGAATAAGCTTTTTAATAGTCAAAACAATTTTCCACCTCAATCCCGTCACCCTTTAACAGGTTTTTAACTGCCACATTAGCTTTAGACTTGACACACTTAGTTACAACACTCTACAATGCATTTATAAAGGCGTCAAACCACTGATTGATTTGTAGTTTTATACACAGTTCACTTTATAAATCAAGAGAAGGACAGTGAATAAAAGCCGGCTTCTTTGGAATAAGCATGGGTGACATTTAGAGTGTTTTAAGGGCTCTTCATACTTTAATACCTCAAGCTTATGCTCTGTTCTCAAAGGCACGTTATTGGAATAACTCCAACATCAGGCCGCGGGACTTTTATTTTATTTTTTGTTTATTTTTTTTTTAGGTTTGTGCATTGTATTGCATTAGAGAATCAATTGCAAACCAAATTGCCACTGATTGACAAGTTGCCCTACATCGACGTAAATAAGCACTGCATTGATCAGTGTTTAAGAAATAGCCATGATAAGAAGGATTAGAACCAACACTCGGGGGTCTAGGTGGTCTAGTGGAGATGACACCTCTCCGGAGATCAGGAGGTCATAGGTTCGAATCCTGCTCGAGTTTATACGCCAATTTTTTTTTTCTTTAATCACGGCTACACTAAAACACTGATCAATTCAGTGCTTATTTACGTCGTTGTAGGGCAATTTTCAATCAGTTGCAATGAAAACATTTCGAGGAAAAGAATTTGATTCGATTTATTCATTTATTGGTTTCTGTATTAACATTGTACATGAGCATACATGTACATGTATATTAATATACATACGTTGATGAAGCCATACATATACATAAATATCAGTTCTTAACAAAATATTTTTTTTCTTCATTGCCTTTACGTGAATTTCATGAATTTGACTGGAAACCAAATGTTTCTGACAGCATGACAGATTTTCTGCCTGGGGGTTACCAAAAAAAGCCGGCAGAATGATATTGTGTGTGCATGTGTGTGTTTGTGTGTGTGTGTGTGTGTGTGTGTGTGTGTGTGTGCATTTGTGACCGTGCATCTAAAACCAACAAAATGTTGCAAGCACTGATTTTGTGTGAGGACTGAATGGGTCAACCCAGCTTATTTTGACATGCTTGAGTTTTTCATATTTTCTGAAAGAGCAAAACTTCTTCTTCAGTATGCTAAAGCTTAATATATAAAAAAGAACGACTAGGAAATTATGTTTTGACCAGTTTTTCTCGAACATTTTTTGTTGTTGGTAGAATAGTGTAATTAGGTGTCTCTTAATAGAGTCTTTTTTTTCTTTTTTTAAAAACCCTATAAATGCTCTTCGCTTTCAACTGTAAAAACCTGAAAAAAAGATTATACTGCTGCATTAAAGTTGACATTAATCCTAGACAGAATGTGTTAATAAATCATGCTTAATTTCAGCTTAATCTGATAATCACTTCATTGCTGTCGTTCCGGAGGTTTATATCCTAGTTTTTTTTTTTTCTCGATTTCATCACACAGCTAGCACGGCTTGGTAGAGATTAAGCGCTTGAATAGACCCTGTACTTCAGAGCCTCTTTTCTCAGTTAACACTTTTCCCAAGTGTGTGTTTTCTTTCCAATATTTAGATAAGTTAGGAGAGTCTATTTGAGTTGAGTTTTACATCACTTCAAAGATTAGGGTCTGTTCTTTCAGGATCTGCTCTAAACTAAAAAAAAAAAAAAAACATATCTTGCAACTTTTTGCTAGTTTTGCATGAACAGGTGAACTTAATTTTCGCTTAACTTTCACTTTCACTTCAATATGGAAAAAAAACTGTCCATATATGTTTTTTCTCAGCATTCAAATGGTAAGACTTGTCAACGGTTAGCAGTTTAGTGAATCATGCAAAATATTATATTCAAAGGCTGTTGATCGCTTTTCTACTTTTAGTGCAAATTTTGAATATTACTCTTTCTTTGTGTTAATACATTTATACAAAAAATCGACCTGGAATGTAATGACAATTTAGGAAACTGTGAGAAATAGAAATAACATAAGTCTATATTAATGTGACCATTAATTTTTGTAATGTCGCTATGAAGAATAATGAAACCTTCTGACTGTTCCACGAACTTTTAACGAAGATGAAAGCCCACCTGTTAATACACTTACCTTCCAAATTTCTCCTTTGTTTTTAAAAACAGCAATTCTACAGGCTAGATTTTCCGCCGAAATTCGATGACAATGTTGGTCAAAAATCACAAACGTAAAGATGACATTGATGCAGTACTCTTAATTCAAGACAACGTAACTGTGTATCGGGTAAGTCTATAATGATATAACGTTATGGACTTTTTTATCTTTTTTTTAACTATATCTATTTGGGTCTTTTTCAAGTCTTTATCTAAAAAAGCAAGGCATACTTTAAGAATCTCTAATCTTCATAAGGTAAAATAAACAATTGGATCTTACGATTTCATTATCTAAATTGTCCTTTGAAAATTTTGTTGTCAAATCTTCATGCATACTGTCACGAAAGAAAGAAAGTTGGTACGGCTTATCCATGGTAATACTGAAGGCATAACCACTTACCCTCGTAACATTTCACGCTCATTTTGAACTTCACTGGGTCGACATATATATGTTATCCGTAGCTCTACTTGATGGGTCAGGGATAATGTGAGGGATTTGCCATGGATGGATTTGGATTTTATGATCACACTCAGAAACGATTTGTTCGCTACTTCGTCCAGAACTTCAAATCCAATCACTGTGTGGTTGACAAACATAATTTCAGACCGTATTCGATGTCCACGAGGTGCCTGGAAAACCCAGCTATCGTCGTTGGTGAGGCAATCTACATCACACAGTATCTCTGGCTGTAGTGGCGTCCCCGAACAGTTAAGAAAGAAGTCTGGAAGGAATTTGAGACACGAAGAAGTGTATTTATAACTATTATTATTATTATTATTATTATTATTATTATTATCATCATTATTATTATTATTAAGCGAGTTATGTTTGAATGAATAAAAAACAGCAAGGGACATTAAATGATATTCGATCCTTGGAAATGTCGCTACCCTGTCAACATGACAGAAATAAAAATCACAATTTTCTCACACTAGTTTCTTTCTAAATACTTTGCAGTAAAGCCATTGTCTAATAATGGAGCATAAGGACTCTTAACTATCTCAGTAGCACGTTATCTAAATGGATTAATTCTTCTACGTCCAGGTAACATGCAGACGACCAACATATCAGTCAACTCTAATGTCTTATGTTATACGAAAACGTGCGGAAAAGAAACGTTGGGAACAAAGAGGATAATAGACATAAAAAAATGCTCAATTTTTTTGATAAGTAGTTTTTCCTCAGCTTCCTATCCCTACTGTATTACAAAAAAGTGTTTTAAAATACCGTAAGGAGACTTACAAAGTAGACGTAGCTTTGATATTTGACACGTTTGACATCTTTATAAATGAAATGATCCTACCGAGTTTGGGCTTATTGCAACTGAATTTAACCCCATAGGGTTGCTGACATAACGCTTAAGGGACTTTTGTCTAACGCGCAAATGAATCAGAGCACGCCTGTCTGCAAGACCCATAACATCAAAAGTGTAGGGTTCTTTTTTTTCTAAGTTGAATTGCTGTAGGGCGGAAGTGGCCTGGGAATATCAAATTTGAAATTCGTAATTGTTTGTTTCTTTGTTTCTTTCTTTGCTTTTACAATGACGGTCTAAATTTTTGTAAATAAAATCAAATGATATTATCTTTGAATTCTGCTCACTCCTTTACAAAAGAAAAACTACCTGACAATATAATGGAGTAGTAGACAAAAGAAAAAAGAAAAAAAAGTACTTACAAGTCTTGTGAGCTTCCTTGGTAGAAAGTGTGGGGAGCGAATTGGGAAGAACGACACCAACACACAACCAGGCTAAAAAAGTTATCCGTTTCTCCATCGTGAAAACCCAAATGTTAGTCAGAAATTGGTCGAACACTGACTTATAATTGGCAAAGCCACGACACAAAATTCTATTCAAGCTAGGGCTTCTACAGGAAAAAAAAAATAGCTACTTGGTAAGCTGTACAGAAATGAGCAAGCTCACTATTGCTGACTATGCCCATGTTAAATAGGTTTACGAGAGAGTATACTTGCGCGCATTGAAAGTGCGCACCATATTATGTTCTGGTCACTCCCAGCTGGGACCAACGAGTCAATCCGTCAAGTCAATCTGAACGTGTGTCCTAGTAGAATTGCATTGTAATATGTCGCTGCATTGTCAAGGGTTTCAAGAAAGCTTTGTCATAGGACCATTAATAACCACTTGAGAATGACAACTTTCTCCGATCCGTGGGTACAGATTACCCGTGGATATGATAAATCGCTGTGTTGGTTTTGTTTGTTTTCATAACATCCATTCGCATGGCCGTTAAAGGAAGCTGAAAGCTGATGCATGTCCTGAAGTGACGGGGAAGTATTTCACCACATCATCATTTGAGATAGCAGACTTCTTGCCTTGATGCTGTTTTGTGTAGACTTTCTGTTAATCAGATACAAATCAATACAAAGGATAAGAAATGCTTCCGCAAGGTTTTGTAATAAGAGCAAAGAAGGGCAACCATGTACATCCCATTGTACGATTAGATTTCAGATAAGATACCGGCTCCGGTTTAAGATTTTATCAATCGTGTTCCCTTGTGAAATGAATCCTGGCCCTTCCTTTTATGTACAGAAGTTGTTTTCCCAATATCATTTCAGTATTCCAGACATCTTAAATCTCAATCCAACCTAAACCAATAAACTGTAGATTGATTAGTTTAAAGCAGCATTTAAAGAGATGTATAGTATTGGTAGAGATGAGGATTGGGCTTTTCACTTTTTTGTGAGATAACAAGAAACTACCTACACCATTCTAAGAGGACTTCAAAGTTTATTTAATAGAAGTCGGTTTTGGAATGGCTGAAATATTCCAAAACAAGGTAAAACAAAGCTCTTGTATCAAAAAGTGGGTTCCACCTTTTATTAGGATTGCTCTTTTGGGGTATTTCAGCCATTTCATAACGAATTTTCATGAAATAAACGTTAGCATCCACTTGAAATTGCATGCTCTTTCATATCTTTCCAATCATTTCGGTCAAAAACTGAGAAAAACCTGAAGTTATGTCTCAACAAAAAATACACGACCCCTGAAAACACTTTTTCATTGTGACTAATTGAATCTAAAGTTTCTTCTGCCCTTTTCCCTCTCACCGCGCCTGTAAAATGGATTGTAGGCATGCGCTTTAAAAAAAAAAAGTGGTTCATTGTATCATTACTCCTGAGAACAGCACGACACTTTTGATGAATTATATCACCATTTTTATCGAAAGTATAGACTCTTGATTGTGTAATTTTGCGTGTGGCAATGTGTCAAAAATTTTGACAGACCTTTGGATGTCCGAGATATCTTGATATCTAGAGTAATGCACAGAATTTGCAATCTATACCTTTCCTGTGGAATCTACGTTCCACAGAGAGTTAGAAACTATCTTCAGCTGCTTACTTGTTCATTTATGGAAATATAACAATGAAGTTACTATGCCTGCAATTTGTGTGACTTTACTTTCCTTAATCATGTAAGCGTTATGTAAGTTACCCTATATAACTTTGTATGGATACAAAATTATTTGACTTGACTTGATTAAAACAAACAACAAATAAGGAGGTTGACATGATCATCAGGTTACATTATAGGAGAAATAAGATAAGCTATAAATTGATTCAAATGAAACTGTCTGCTGGAAAATTGGCCTGTTTCATCTTTGCTGATTCTGCGATTCATGTCCATATTGACAATATAAAAGACAAACATCGAATGTGAAATATCAACTCTAGAAGGCTCACTTCCAGGAACCCGCCTTTTTTTATCTAAGTCTCTAAAATTGTATGATACATACATATATATCATATTCTTGATTTTCATAATACACTACATTAACAACAATATACTGTCAAATGAAATCTTTCCTGCAGCTACTCTTGAAATCCATATCTATATGTATATATATATATATATATATATATATATATATATATATACATATATATACATATATATATACATATATATTTTTTTAATGTTAAGAGTTTACTATCAAAAAATGCCTAAATCCATTGTTTAATCATTTGATACTTTTATCAAATACCATGTGCATCAACTGACTGCAGTCCAACTCCAAGAGGTTTCAGGAACCTTATTAGTGATTGACATGGAATTCAAGTTCTTCTTTCTTTTAAAAGGGGTTATATGACATTTTCATCTATCCTGTATCCTGATTGGTTGAAGAGAAGCCATTTTTGGCTATCCTGACCCATAAGAAATCAGCAAACAGCTGAGCAGAATACTCTGTGTAAGGATGTGTTGTGAAACTAACTAAATCAACAACGTCAAAGATGATGATGGTGATCATGTGGACGAAAATTATCCACTGCTTTAATATTGTATATTTTTACCAAACAACATCAATGCACTATTTTTCATAACACAATGTGCACAACAAAGACCAAATTCCAGCATGAATTTCTGAGATTTCTGAGATTCTGTAATAGCATACTCACTGTCATCATGCACAATATTCTCCCGCACATTCTCGCATTTTCCAATCTACTATTAAAGGAATGAATTAAAATCCATTATTGTTCTATTATTCTTATGATGTCCATATTATTATCTCTCTCAGTTTGATAACGATTTTAATGGGAAACTTCATACAAGCGACACGAAATCAAAATATATTAAAAAATACAGACCTTCTCTTTTGAATGCTATAAATGTTTGATTCTTTTTCCAAAAAAAAAAAGTGTCTGGACGTACGGAATAACGACTATGATACTGTATGCTGACAGTGATGGAATGGGTAGATAAAGTGCATGCCGGATACCGAATTTGTTGAGTTTTGCTTGTCATTTTTGTCATAAACACATTGTCATCTCAATATGATATGTCATATCTTTATTTTCAAATTTATCTCGGGCCTGTTTGTGTGCACATGTGTTTTATATTTCGGTTTTTAGTTTCGTTGGGGTTATTTTTCTCACTGTAGTAGCTCGTACATTCACGCTTACGTTGCTGCGTTGCTAATGAAAAAATAAAGTGAAATGAACAAGCAAGCGGCAGTTTCAATTTAACTTTTTAGGTACTG
Organism: Diadema antillarum; assembly: GCF_040938485.1. Taxonomy (NCBI): domain Eukaryota; kingdom Metazoa; phylum Echinodermata; class Echinoidea; order Diadematoida; family Diadematidae; genus Diadema; species Diadema antillarum. The sequence goes on along the minus strand of NW_027272893.1, from coordinate 61,452 downwards.
ATGAAGTAGATAACTCGTGACAAGGGGTATCAAGCACATGGGCTCATGCTACCACCATGATAGTTTACATTATGCACACAAGCAACACTAGTGATGTATATTCAGATCGTTGCTTGTCAGTGTAATGGCGCTTCTCTCCCCTTCGTTCTCTCACATGCTTTATTTCTACTCTCTCCCTCCCTCTTTATCTTTCTCTCTCTCCCTCTCTCTCTCTCTCTCTCTTTCTGTCACTGTTTCTTTCTCCTAAAAGTAAATAATTGACCATTCAACTTATTCGTCATTAAGGCTATTTTATCTTCATATTGAACTTTAACACGGTCATTAGTGGTTCCCTTTCTCCTAATTGTATTTACCTTTATCAAAAGCATATACCGTACTTTTTTTTCTATTTAGTCATGTTAGAGACTACGCTATCATTACATTTTCATTATTTTCACTAGTTTACACAAAATCAATTCAATGACTTTTCAATATCTTTAGGGTTCCAGTTCACAGTTCTCTTGCATTACTGAACTGTTCAGACTTTATGGGGTGCTGAAAATCAACTTTCATTGTACAAAATTGTTTTTCTTTCTTTCGGGGGAAAAGCAATTCGTTTTTGATGCCACACAGATTTTTTTTCCAATATTTGTAAAAAAAGAATAAACTGAGATAGTCATTTCCATCTACCTTCTACGTTTCCATTGATATGCAAGAATAGAGAAATACCCAAGACAATTGTTTGTTTTAATAGTTCAGAGCGGAAAGGCTGGATTTTTCTTATCCTTCGATATTCCAGTATAGTTGGGACAAGTACTGTTCAAGAATGGGTTGCCAAGATTGGGCGGACTGTGAGAGAGTTTCTTGGTAGATTGGTGAGTGGAAGAAGTTTTCAGAATTCCCAGGGTGACCTACTGTTGTGGAGTGAGTAGGCGATGATGTGCTGGTTTGGCTATCACGTGGTAGGACATTGTCAATGTTACAAGCCTCTATGGTCTCTTGCCTGCATAGAAATGACACAGGAATGCAGGTTACCGTCCTCACAGCACCTGACATGTTTTTGTTTTCAAATCATACAATTTAATACCGCAATTCATTTGCGAAAAAAACTAGTTTTGACATGACACAAATAGTATTTGAGATAATAGACTAATAATATCATAACATTGATAAAAGTTTCAACAAATTTCTTTAGAAATTACTCCTATAAAAATTCAGATATTGGAAAACCTCATGATGTAAATGATTTGCTCTTTGTTGTGTTGTTGTTGTTGTTGCTGTTATTGCAGCTGTCGCTGCTGTTTTAACATTGTATACACGGATGTTTGGAAAAAAAAGACCTTTCTGCCTCATCAAGCGCATTTTATCCCCGGATGGAATAGGATAAAACAATCTAACAGGACAACATTGTAAAAGTCATTTCTTTCTGACAAGTGTCTGATGTGTTAATTCTTCTTTAGATGCCGTGTTTTCATTTTTAAAAAAGATTGTTACCAATTTGCCGCATGACGTCAAGAGGACGGATCTTATAATGTCTGCTGAATTTGTCATATTCCTCTAACCACTTCTTTTAGTTTAAAGATAGTGGAAAGCTGAATATGATATATCATGGAACCCCATGAATCATTCTGAAGAAGGATATCTTAGCTTTAAAATGACATATTATTCATCAAAACTGCATGATCAAGCCTCACATAATACAAGCTTGAAGATCTAATACGAAAGAATGATACTTTAAAAGGAAAAGAGACTCTGGAGATGAGGTTCACTGCAAGAGTCAAGAAAATTGGATGAGGAAGAAGTTGGTGTTAAAAACTAAAGGGCATGAACCAAGGTGAATGCATGTCATTCCCTCGACTTGTGTTTCCCTATCTTAATTCAAAGCATCAGCAATTATATAGCAAGCATTAAGCTAAGAATTGAATATTGATGCATTGTTTCAAAAACTTACAACAAAAGGGGGGAAGAAGTAATAATATAATTATGAACTGTTGTATGCAATATCACACCATTATTGCCATTCATCAAATCACTTGCCACTTAATTTGAATTTCTTTAAGAATATGTATAATACACATCCTTATATACCCCGAGGCTTTGTTTATCAAATGAGTCAGAGATAAAACATGTTTAATAAGAGAGTGCCAGAGTGCCTTAAAGATTCAGCATGTTTAACTTCCTGTTAGATGTGAATTCATTCTTTATTCCATATTTAAGCATTCTGTCGTTGAGATACTTTATTTCAGACTGATATTTGTCATCCACGAGGTGCTGTATTTCATATCCCGATTATATCCGTTGATGACTCATTCTTGTTCGCACTATGTTTCGTGTTTTATTGACTTCCCAGAACAAATTAGAATGCAGTATTATTTCTATTTTTTAAGACATGAAGAAGCCACACTCCATTAAAGGGGAAGTGAGAAGAAGACGAAAAAAAAATTACTCAGTCGAAGAGTGCAGGATCGAGCTACTTATAGTCAATATCACTTCAGCAGAATAGAATAAATGATGAATCGTTATTACTTCTTGTATTACACATCCTTCATTTCTCACCGTGTATGTCTTGTCCGTTCACCTTCTGTTTTAGAGTCATTGGAAAGACAAGAGCCCAAGGGTTCAAATTCTAACAGACGGACTATAACGATGATCATTAATGATGTAGCTTGTAGTTATTATATTATGCCTATAGTGTCGAGCTCGAGGGCTGTATGACTCGTGGTCTTTGTGACTCGTAAACTGTATGACTCATAGACTGTTTTTTTTTCGTGGGCTATATTACTCGTGGGTATCGAGCTCGCAGGATGATTTAGTATACTCGGCCACACCCTGCGTGAATGTACGTGCTATTCTCTCAATATTTTATTGTCATGTCTCAAAACATTCCCCAGGCTCCCAAGTAGGCATTGCAGGAAGATCTGTGATAACGAATATAATTAATTTACATTGACTGGCAAGATACTTATGGATGAAGTGTCAATGAAAGCACTCAATATATCATTTTGCCATTTTTCTGACTTTCACATCCGTGATGGTTAATGACCGAGTTTCGAAGAATTTAATGATTTAGATTTTCGAGTGCAAAAGTTTCACACATTAACGACGAATATTCCTTTTCATACGAGTGAGCTGATAATCATTTCTAAAGGCACTGGAAGGCTCTCGGTTTTGATTATGCAATATAAACACCCTTATGGCCTTTGTATCGAACGACGGGTTTTGATTTATAGATTGGTACTTATACATTCAAACAATGTGTAAAATTTCCCACAAACCCATTACCGCGCTAAGAGAGCCCAGGTTATGGCATGCGATATCATTATAAAGCATAGATGCATTATTAGTGTATGATTGAAATGTGACTGATCTTGATTAGCGGTTAATTTGTCTTAATATAGGGACACAATCATGTGCATTTGATTTCTTCCTTGAAGTTTTCAATACATTTTCTGGCTGACCCCCATGATAGTATGAAATCCCTTATATGATTTTTTTAATTTACCATTTTTTTAGAAAAAAAGAAGAAGAAAATACTACACCTCAATTTCAGTGCCTTCTAATCTCTTGTCCCAAGATGTATCTCTCTGTCATCGCACAAAATTTCATCATTAAGGCGACTCTTTCCCTTGTTTTACCAACACAGACACAGACACACACACACATACACACACACCAATAGAAAAGAATAGATATAGACACTTCGGTAAAAATTGGATAACAATATCATTAATATCCAAGAAATGTCTTCACTCTGTTGCGTCACTTTTTTTTCTGCCCCTTACCTTCATCCTAGGAATGTACAATCCCTATAAGCATTTTGACACACAAGTCTTGCTAACCTAGTTGTAACAACAGTCTTCTTGAGAACAAACGTCTTTCCAATAATGATGGTTTACACGTTCTGACGACTAACTGGTCATCAGTTTATAGTTATCATAAAGTTATCGTGATGTCATTCCTACTATTATCCAAAATATACTGAACCTTCAATGTCCTGAGGTAAATTAAATATCCCAAGACTTTAGTTGGTGACACATTACGCCATAAAAAAAGCTCACATCAGGTTCAATCAGCATTCGATAGGTAATTCTGTTGAAATTATCACTGTCATTAATTTATCTGTCATCGTTATTGTATCTGTGTGTATACACCATCACCCTTACTTGAGATATCCAGATCATCCTTGGAAAGTGATTTCAAAGATACCGGACAATTTTAAACTCAAGAGCATTTTTGGCTTAGCGTGTTTAGATATTGCTAGTTTTATTGCTTTTCATTTGATTTGGTTCTAATCATTGACATTCATCTACATTATAAGGTGTAATATAGAGTAGAGCTACGTGCAATTTCGATTTAAGAGATAAATTTGATGCAAAGCTAGCATTTTGCTTTTTGCCCAAAATTGAAATACCTTTTAAAAAAAACTAAACACTTTTTCAAGTTCACATTTTTTATGAAAGACTTTGATAAAAAACAATGCATTATATACCGTATTATAGATAATTAAATTTGCTATCAAGCTAGAAGGTTATTACAAAATGAAACATGAGTGAACACAATCGTTTTTGTCCTCCAAAGCACAAAAGTAAAAGTTGTTGTCTTTCAGGGCAATTGCCCTTCACGATAACAATGACAACATGTTTCACACAATGAGAGACATGAATGAAATAGTGAAATAGCAAAAAAAATAAGTTTGCATTCTCTTAATCTGTCTATAACCTCTAAAAAAACAAAATTGGTAACTAAAGGGGGGAAATAAGAATTTTCTGACACGTCAAACTTCAAATGACAATGACTAATATGCATAAACATGATTAAATGAAAATATTTTTTATTTTATTCTTTTAAATTAGTAATTCAGGAAAATACAAAATAAAGTCAAAAACCAAAATTTATTTACAATTTCCAAATTTGAATAAAAAAAGAACTAAAATTTCTACCATTTTTGGTTAATTAATGTTTCTTCTCTTATTTCATTTGAATTGAAATTTTGGCCTCTTAAGATATCATATATGTTTATTTCAGCAACTTAATTTATGTTCCTTTTTTGTGTGAAATTTGTTGGTTGTTCTTATCGTTACATGGAAGAGCACCTACGCGTGGATGACAGATTCTCAGTTTTGTGACTTTTACTTTTGTGCTCTTGGATAGAAAAACAAAGGTGTTCACTCATGCTTAAAGGGATCGTATAGTTTTGGTTGAGACCTAATTTCAGGTTTCTAACATTTTTGGGTGAGATAATGAGAAACCTCTTATGAAACATGAAAGAGCATGTAATTCTATGAGGAATTCAACGTTTATTTGATGAAAGTTGGTTTTGAAATGGCTGAGATATCCAAAAAAAGAGCGTTTCTAATAAAGTGTGGGACCCACACTTTATCACGACCGCTTTGTTGTACTTTGTTTTTGGATGTTTCAGTCATTCCAAGCCCGATTTTCATCAAATAAACTTTGAATTCCTCTTAAAATTGTATGCTCTGTACTATAACACAAGCGTTTTCTTGGTATCTCGCAGAAAAGTTAAAAGCCAAATTCTCGTCTCCACCAATACTGTACTATCCCTTTAAGGGTTTTGTTGTTGTTGTTGTTGTTGTTGTTGAAGTACCAGCTCGAAAGCCAATCAAATTATCTAGAAATACATTCACTTTTAGCCAAATATTATATGAGAAATATTTCTTTAGAAAGTGTTTACTTTCTGCCCTCTCTTTTTTTTTTCTGAGTGTAGATCATTGCTAAAGCTTCATTGCATGTATAGGTTTATGTTTTCTTCAAACAAAACACTCTCAAACACTCAGTTCTGGGTTAAGAATGGAAAAATGTATGGGTTAGGATGATGTAATTACGGTGTTGTTGTTTTTTTAGTTGATGGAGTGAAGTAATTTCTACAATTTTCCTTCAGTTGAAAAGTTGATGTATAGACGGGGTGTTTATGTATTCATGTTATGTAAAATTGTTATATCTCATTGTTTTTTATGTGTAGTACATTTTCTACTTTTGAGTTTATTTTTATCTTATGTGTAGATAACTATATCATGTATGCATTATGGTTTACAATGAGAAACCTTAATGAAATAAGAGCATCACGAATTTCCATTTGCGTATTACGCAAAACTTATATAGCTCTCTCTCTCTCTCTCTCTCTCTCTCTCTCTATATATATATATATATATATATATATATATATATATATATATATAAAGATAAGTAACAAAGCTGCAACAAAGTTCATGCTGTATTCACCAACGGTTTATTTCTTCACACAAATTTTCGAGCGTCTCCCCGCCCTTTCTCAAGTGTTGATACTGAGAGAACCAGTATCTCTCAGAGATACTGGTTCTCTCAGTATCAACACTTGAGAAAGGGCGGCGAGACGCTCGAAAATTTGTGTGAAGAAATAAACCGTTGGTGAATACAGCATGAACTTTGTTGCAGCTTTGTTACTTATCTTTTTATCTTGCCAACACGTGGACTACCTTATCAATATATATATATATATATATATAGTATCAACACTTGAGAAAGGGCGGCGAGACGCTCGAAAATTTGTGTGAAGAAATAAACCGTTGGTGAATACAGCATGAACTTTGTTGCAGTTTTGTTACTAATCTTTTTATCTTGCCAACACGTGGACTACCTTATCATCATATATATATATATATATAAATATATATATATATATATATATATATATATATATATAATCAAGAAATCGAATTTCTGATATCACAAATTCATTTTAAAGACGTGGAAATTGAATTCTTCATATCAAAAACTTAAATTTGTGATATCACGATATTAAATAATTGTATCACAAATTCGATTTCTTGACATAACAAATTAGGTTCACGCGTTACACTTCCCGGAATTTGTGATATCACAAATTCAATTCTTGATATCACAACTTGAATTGTTCACTTCTGCCGCATTATCACCGTGATGATGAAAGTACAAAGGAAAAGTTATTCAGAAGGTCATTATCATAAAAGTCTTCTGACAGAATTAATGTTATAAAAGTATATATAAATATATTTTTCCTGCTTTTACAGAAAACTGTTACTTTAATGACAGCAAGGTACTTACAATGTCTACTGAGTCCAGGTGTGACCAAAAGGAGGAACTGCCAGAAAGCCATGTTGTAATTCATGAGCAAAAAGCGCCAACTACATTGATATACTCTTCATGACGTGTCTACATAAACTTGAAATTAATGGCGAACATATACCAAAGAGAGAGAGAGAGAGTAAACTTTTTTTTAAATTCATATTTCTCAAAAGAATGTTTAATTATTCAAAGTGAACACCTTTGTTTCTCTCTTCAAAGACAAAATAAACAAGTAGTCATTCATGCACTTTCAGCTCATCCTCCCTAAGTGTTGTCCCTGTCTCCCAGTCCCACTTATTGGTAGCCGAGTCCTCTTCTGCGTGATAGAAGCTGCAGCTACATGTTTCTTCTTTCATGGTGAGAAGATGGGGGGTTTCCTTGACTCTATCCGTCCCTCTTCGTCTTCTAGTTTGACTTTGTTGTTCTTTCTGATCTGGTCACTTGGTTTTCCTCTGTGCTTTTGTCAGTTCTATCTTTACTATTTCTGTTCCGCTTAATGAGGTAGTTGCCCGAGCAATTGCCGCTTACAGGCACCGGTCGTTTTTCGGGGCAGCAAGTGAAAACTGTAACCGTGCACCACAAAAAAAAAAAAAAAAAAAAAATGTCGCACCCCGAAGTGAGGACACAAAAACAGATGAAACGGGACAACTAAGTCAATATTCAGGTTTTCATATTTCCTGAAAGAGCTACCCTTCTTTTACATTAAAGGGGAAGGCTAGTAACAGATCAGTGGGAATCAGTGCGAATGCTGGGGGATGATTGTTCCAATTCTTGTGGGATTCATTTAAGAGTGCATTATATATCTATCATTGTGTGAAAATCATTTGCTTCAGAACGGTCTCATATTCAAGTAATGTGCAGCTTAATGCCCCGTCACTGACCAGGCATGCTAACCTGGAAACATTAAACTGCACATTACTTGAATATGAGACCATTCTGAAGCAAATAATGTTCACACAACAATGGATATATAATGTACTCTTGAATGAATCCCATAAGGATCGGAACAATCATCTCCCAGCATTTCCACTGATTCCCACTGATCAGTTTACTAGCCTTCCCCTTTAAGTTTAGGGTCATAAAATCAATGGGAAAATGCATTTTGAGCAGATTTTCTACAACCCTGGTACTGCTTTGAAAGTTTGCATTGATCATGTACAGGAGGAGTTAATAGAGCATGCTAAATTTCAACTTACTGTGATAATCCCTTCATTGTTGTTGCTCCAGTGGCCTACATCCTATGTTTTGTCCAATTCATCGCATAGCTATATAGTACAGTTTGGCAAAGATTAAGCGCTTGAGTAGACAGATTCACCCTGTACTTCAGAGCCTCTTTTCTCGAAACACACTTTTCCTGAGTGTGTGCTTTCTTTTCAAAATTAAGATAGGTTAGGAGAGTCCAATTCAGTTGAGCTACACATCATTGTAAAGCTTAGAGTCTGCTCTTTCGGAATCTGCCCTTAAATAGAAATCCATGTCTGGCGACTTTTTGTTGGTTTTGTGATGCAGGGTCACAACTGGTTGGTCGCCGCTGATTTTAACTCAACGTGAAAACTTCAGCTGCAAGAGACCGATTGCCGTAACATCAGAAGTACCCCATCGGTCATCGGTCGTAGCCTACTCGACAGCTAAAAACAAAAACAAAACAAAACAAAACAAAACAAAACCTTCTGGGCGGTGCCAATATGTTAGCGACGACCGAGCAGGCTACAAATCGGTAGGTCACCCCTTTGGGTTGCGACCATAGCCTGTGATTATGTTTGCTCATTTACATTGCTTTGTAAAATTATATCATTGCATTTGTATTTTAGGTTGTATGTGTATGTGTGTGTGTGTGTGTGTGTGTGTGTGTGTGTGCATGGACAGGGAAAAGAACAGCCATCGATGAAGCTTGTGCCGTGCTGAAATGGAATACAATTGTAAAAAATGGAAAAAAAATGGAATGAAGCGTTAGATTCTGTACTTATGATATTGGAATGCCATGATTTTTCAAAAAAAACAACAACACGGAGTGACATATGTGACTGACAAGATGACATGTGTTTAAATGTAACATGCTTTATTCATTCATAAATCAAAGCGTGTACGTCGCCATTCCTAGGTTACTATCTGCCAACAGGCAGGTAAGTACAAGGAAATGTACAATGCACGTTTACAGCACACAAATATACTAACATTTCAAACAAATACAATACATTTAAAAAGCTGATTGAAAATTTAAAAAAAAAAGTGAGTTAATGAGATTTAAATCATTTACAATACATCTTCATCTATAGTTTTCATCACCACATTTTGATAACCATCACAGCTTCAATTATTTCGTGTTTCTGTATATTTGGAAAATATTTAACTCTGTATTACAATCCAATTTATTAACGGCGAAAGTGGAATCTTCTTTGGAGTTGCTCTTTATAATTATGGACATTCGTTTCCATACTTTTGGATTAATACTGGATGGATGTAATTATAGGCTCATAAATCAGAGACTATAGTTTTGTGTTTGGGGTAACTGTCATAAAAAGATGAAGGCACTTACGCATTCTCTTTCCTATAAGTCATACTTTTAACTTACACTGCGAGATCATTCTAAAGTCCTATCACTATGATTCCCTTGTACCCGTGATGAATCATTCACAGATGATTTTAACAAAAATATAAGTTAATAGGTTCGTTAGTATACACCCCTATTTTATTTTTTGACTAACGAACCTTCGAAACATCAAACTTCATAACATTTTTTAGATTAACGACCTTCTGAATTACTCCACAAATGTACGGATTAATGAACCCTATTTCCTTTTTGGAATAACAAACATCCGGGGTATAACAATAATGTGTGTTTCGGCATAACTAAGATTAGGAAAGACGAACATCACGCATCGTATTTTCGTCCTTATTGCGACATCAGGTATCATCCAGGTAAGTATAGAAGCGTCTTTAGAGTTTTTGTTCATCAGGAATACTCTCATACACTGTTGAATTGAAGTGATCTTCTGTTCTTGGGGAAATTTTGCTTTTGTACAAAACCATTTTTTTGTGGGCAACAAGCTGTTTTGGCTCTCTAAACGATCACTGATGTTTCCATCAGTATCTGCTTCTAAAACAAGATAGCCATGTTCATCCACCTCATGCTCCTCTCGTGAGGTGCTAGGATAGATAGATATCGAATATAAAGGGTCGTTCAGGGTCATCGCATAAGGAACTAATTTGTAATTTCCTTCGATATTCAAGTAAGTAGGAGAGTTTAAATTGCGGTTCTGGAATAGCTGCGGATTGGTCGGAAGCTGAGGGAATTTCATGGTAGATTGACGATTGCACGTTCTCAGATTGACTAGTGTCACCTGGAGCTCGTGTGGGCTGATTAGATAATGTTGTGCCGCCTTTGTTACCACAGGGTAACACTGTGTCACTGCCACGACGCTCTTTCGAATCTTGACTTACTGCAGGTTGAAATCTTGTACCTCCGTGCAGACTAACATTGGAAAGCAGATAGCCGTCTTCATCAACATCTTCTTCCTCTTCACTGATATGCCTGGATTGAAGAATTACAACCTTCTTCTTCCCCTTCGTCCCTGCACCTGACATTTCCATGTATAGTGCTTTGGTGTTATCGGCTCCAGTATTTATACACTCAAAAAAGTGTTCACTCTCCTGGTGTATGACGTCATAAGAAGGACATGATCCTGTTTCAGCTGAGCTTTCAATACCTCTCCCGTTGTTCACTGTAGCTTCAAGAGACAGGTTCGCTGACATGTGACCCTATCAATAATAAAACACGCATAAAGTCGCCATGAGACACGTCTATCACATTCAACATTGTGAAAATATTAACATTTTCTAATTTAGAACGATATATTACTACTTAAGCTTCCACGTTCTCACATCATCAAACTCATAGAAAAAGTAGTTTACAGAAAAGATCGAGACTCTGGAAAATAGGGTCAATTCTATGGTACACTGAGTCAACTAATGTCGACTATTGTGTGTGGACTAAGTAAGCATTCAAAACTAATAGGCAATCACACTTAATTTACTGACAGATAAACGTAACCCTACGGGCTTTTAGTAGCAATATTTTACGCATGGTTATGCCAACGCAGCGATCAAAGGCACTGCTATCCGTAGTTTTTAAAGGCCCGGTGACACTGCCCAAAAGTCGCATATACGCATGAATCACGCAAGAAATTTGGTTTTGCGTACTTGTCAGTCGAGAATATTCGCTGATTTACGCGATGAAGATCCCCGATGAATTGCGCGAAAAATCACTAACAAACCACGCACTTTCAGCGCATAGGCACGCAAAGTCCCCAAATAGGGCGAATTTGTGGTTGTGCGTGACGACTGAGGTCCACGGAAAACCGAGCATAATCTGTGCATTATCACTAATGAACTGCATATTGCGTATTAATCGCGCATGATTCGCGCATCAACGCGATAGCGGCTCCGATTTCGCGAACGATCACTGTTATTCCACGCATATTTCGCGCATTTTTCGCGTAAGAACTACGTAATTTACGCAAAGATTACATAAAACAGCGCAATAATGCATAAACTTTTACGCGAAGCCAAGTTTTGAGCTGCTCAAAACCTGGAACCGTAAAGCGTAATCGCGTAATCCGGCGCACATCGGCGGACAACTACGAAGGTTCCACATCAGACAAACTCATGAAATGCGTATATCGCGCATGTATCTCGTAAGGCTCGAATTTCTTTAGTGATTCATGCGTTGTTTCGACTTTTGGGCAGTGTGACCGGGCCTAAAAAGAGTTCATACACATTTTTACTTGTAACAGAAGTCCTGTGATCCACGAAAACTGCTAAAAGCCACTGCTGCTCTCAGGCAATGATAAGGGCAAAATTTAAATCAAAGATGTGCACCCTTGTAAGGAAATACTATTACCTGTAAACCAAAAGCCGACCAGAAACGCATTATGCGACTATCGGCTATACTTGCCTATAGGGTAACATTAAGTCCATGCGACCTCTTTGTGGAATTTTTTTTGTGTGTGTGTGCTAACATTGAGAAAAAATACTTTCCGTTTGTTTTTTGTTTTTCAGGTTACTTGTTTTTTGTTTTGTTTGTTTGTTTGTTTGTTTGTTTTTTCATTTTCATCTGAGAAGATGGCTGGATAGTCCATTTTCAGCTACGCTAAGCTGGTCATCCATGGGGTCCAGTTGCATGTGAGGTGTGATGGGACTACTTCACCGGGTTAAACACCCTGCTCTTTGCGATGAATGAATGAAGCGGGATCTTTTACGTGCATGAATTGTGACTCTCACATACACGGGACCTCCATTTTACATCCTATCCGAGGGACAGAGTGTTTTGCCTCTTGCGAGTGGGGACGGTATGTTTACACACAATACTGCTCAGCCCAGACTCGGGTTCGAACCCAGGTCCTTAGGATCGTGAGGCAGACGCGCTACCGATTGAGCCAACTCACCATCCACAAACGTTACTCCATACTATCTCATGTAAGGTCAAATTCAATTCACAACCGTCACTCTGCGCTGTGAATTTCCAAAGAAAAACAAAGTTGAGGAGGGTTTCATCTTTGTATATTTCTTTTCAAGCCTGAGCTCAACCCCATAGAAGACACAGACACACACGTACAGTGAAATTCTCAATCCTAAAATCAAAACCGTAACCTAAAAGATGTAATTTGTATGTCATTACCGCTCCACAGTTCTCATACGCATTCTCTGGATGAGATGAAGCTCCTCCATGATCCCCTGTGCCTTCAATATGAGTCAAAGTGTTTGGCGGATCCAGCTGTGACAGCTCTTCACTGGAGTGGTCTTTCGAACGCCTCGAAGCTTGTCGACGCCTACGAATAACATTCCATAAATAAAGAATGGAAACCAAATTTCTTAGAACATGGTAATGAATTCATACATTTAAACTGGAGGGGATGTTACTGTAAAAAAAAAAAACATTGCAATTGAATACATTGTTGAAAAAAAAATCATATTTTGATTTTACCATTGCTCTTAATAAACTTGGTGTGATACACGATTCCTGCAACTCTAACATTTTCTAACACAGGCTTCGTAGGTCAAATTACCCCAGCACGCTGCTCAGTCATGCACGGTGCAAGAGGAAAATTACATCAGCAGACCGTACTTATGTTAGTGCTGCACCAAGACTCTGGAATAACCTCCTCTCTATCTTCACATCAGAGATACATCATCAGTCGACAGTTTCAAAAATCTTCTTAAAACACATGTTTCAGGAAAGTTTTCCATAGTCATGTTTCAATACATCTCAGCATGTCAACAATTTTTTTTTGAATTTGAATGATTATGCAATTATAAGTCCTTAAAGTCACAATTTCATTGTATTGTAGGATTTTCATTTAAGAATTAGTTTGTGTTACTTTTTCATTAATCTATTCGTTTGTTGTGCCCAGTTTAGTATGATATTCTTCATAGAAACTGCACAATATAAATTTGCAATAATTATTGTTATATTGTATCACCATAGAAGTGAAATACCACCAAGAATTTATAACAGACTGACAATTGTAGTACATAAAATAGGTCAAGTTAGTGTAACTTTTTGTAGCAGAGGTCTGATCATTCTTCTTCTCTTTAGATAACTTTGATCACAATCATTATTTCATTTCATTTCATATATTTTTTCCATCTCCAACAGAACTTGTAAATACATTTTTCCTTCCACATAAAATATAGATACATATATACGTGAATATTACAAAATATGACAAGTAAAATTTATAGATATACAAATGATAAGGTGAAAAAGATTTAAAAAAGCACCCCCCCAAAAAAAAAAACATTCTGAAGTTACGAAAATGCAGGAGATGGGAGGGGGGGGGGAATGCTGAAGAAGCAAAGCCTGTAGGGTGCATTCCCCCCCAAAAAAAAAACAAAAAAACATTATAGTAACATCTTATATCATTGATCTTCTACTTAAGACATGAGACTAAATTTAAAAAAAAAAATACACAAACTAAAGATAAAAACCTAACTAGCCCTAGACAAACACCCAGACAAATCCACAAACTAAGTCGCTGTCATGCAGAAAATAGAACAAGAAATGTAAGACAGAAAGATGAAGAAGAACTGATAACATGGTTGGAAAATAGAAGAAAAAACAATGTCGATTGAGAAGACGAAAAGTGATGAGTGAATGGAACCGCTAAGGCACACGCATAAAGTGAAAGTCAATATATATCTAATGATGACGTTCGAATGAATTCTTATAATTGTCTAAAAAGAAATTCTTCAACTATATTTTAAAGCAATTAAAACTTGGGGCCGTTTTTAAACAATCACTAAGGTTATTCCAAAATTTTGGTCCAACAAAAGTAAATGTGGATTGAGTGAATATAGTCCTGGTTAAAGGCAAATGAAATTCATGAGAATGACGAGTTGGGTATCTGTGGAAAGAATTATTCTTCACAAACGGCCCAGTAAAAATTGGAGGTAATAAATTATTACTTAATATGAAAATAAATATCATTAAATTTAAGAATAAATTGACCAAGAAAATAATTGTAAAGATAATAATTATGTTACAACACATCACCAGAAGAATGCCTTCATGGACTAAAACAAGTAATACTAGCACAGGCGTTTTCTCCTCTATCTGACACTTTTATTTATTTATTGAGATTTCGTGACATCTTACATCGGCTTCAGAGCCAAACTATAAGTAGATAAATAGGCCCTGAATATAAAAACATAAACATCTTAACACGTCCTTTTCAAAATTGAGCGTATTAATTGGTCGCTGTTGTGATCGTTTTAATGGTGAATTTCTGCGAATACTGAGAAATCTATTCCTTGAAAATCTCCGATTCTAGCGGAAAACAATTCGAAAATCAGAAATGCTTCTCTCAGCGACCTGTTTTTTTTTTTATGATGACCAGTCACACTTTCTGAACAACAAATGGATATTTATATACAACAGCAATAAAGCATCCATATATACTTCCTATCAATGCACACACATTACTGACTTTTAATCATCTATTATATTTTGATGACCATCAAATAAATTCACCACCCACTTCCCCACAATTAACACAAAAGTCACCTTTTCTGCTGATGTTTGCACCAAGCCGACATTATGACAAGCATGCCAATAACAACACCGAAAAGGGATCCCAGGATGTACGTAATAACCTTTTTCCGAGCAAATCCAGAGTCTGCAGGACAAAGCAGTTTAGTTATCCCGTTGTTACCTTGGAAGTGAATAAATGACTGAGCAATAAAATCTCGTAAGGATTTTCTCTTTGACAATGACTACAGACGGATAGCTGCTGCTGTTAATCATATTTTGATAAAGATTTGATATCATAACCTGGCATGTTTGATTTCTGAAGCATGCATGTCATTATATACGAATCATTATATGATTTAATCTTGCTGTTAAAGAGCTACTATTCGTTTTTAAGAGAGAAAAACATGAGAAAATTAAGAAAATTAGCTTGGTTTAAGTATTGCACATGGTTGCCTCTGTAACCTCACAAACATTTTGCGAAACGGCAGGGCGGTTTTGGTTGCAATGGCACGCTATTAACCCTTATGGATTTGTGTGTTTGTTTGTTTGTTTGTTTTTAGAAAATACAGTTTCATGAACATCAACGGGATCTTTGATAATAATAGTTACGTCTCCATTAGAGTCTGATGAAATCAATCAATATTGCTTTTTAGCCCCTGTTTAAGGAAAGCGCATTACAAGAAAAGCCGTATCTTCATGCACAGTGGACAGTGTGACCTATAATTAATATGCTATCACTTTCTCTGTCACTTTTTCTCGCTTCAGTGTCTGCTTCTTCTTAATACTAATGTGGTCATTAATAACATGTAATCTCAAATCACGAACTTTCATTAAAAAGAGGGGGTAAAGGTCGCATCATCACTCCGATGTTATTCAATCATCACTGGAAATGCTGAATGTTGTATATATACACGTGTTTATATATACATATACATATATGTGACCGTGAATCACAAAAAGAACAAAAAGTTGCACCTCGTGATTTTACATGAGGACTCAAAAAAGGTGAGATGGGTCAACCGAGTCCATCTCGAGTTTTTCATATTTGCTGAAAGAGCTTTCCTTCTGTGTTACTCTCAAGTTTGAATGGGAAAGTGTGTTTTGATCAGTTTTTCTACAACCTTTTTTTTTTTTTGGGGGGGGGGGGGAGAAGAATGATCAGCCGAAACGCTGAATGTTGTATATATATATATATATATATATACATATATATATATATATATATATATATATATATATATATATATATATAAATGTTCTTTAAAATGATGCTTGCTGCATGTACCTCACCAACCATAATAAGGGAAAGAAAGTCCAATTTCCGCGAACCTCACCTATGCGAAAAGGGCTACAAAGTGAAAGGAAAATGGCTCACTCTTAACTTTTTCAAAAAAACAAGACAGCAAGAGGGATTTGTTACTCTTTGCATCAATTTAGGATTGTAGCATCATAATTGAATTATATGTAGAAACACAAGCATAAGCATGGCGACACCAGATGTTTTAATCACCTGAAGGAGACACGGCGGTTGTTTCTGTCATTGTCGTTGCCCATTGAGAAGTATGCCCGTCCACAGCTTATAAAAACAAAAGAATGAGAATAGAAATGGCAGCATAGATACTTGATCCCATCTACATCAATATGCAAGTTATCATCATTGCTTTCATTGTTATTACTGCAGATGTTTCATTATCACTTATCATCCTTTTCAGGCACACAGAGTGTCAGTATACATTTTGGCTGGTTTTAAACTTATCGCTACTCACCGCTATTTCTGTAGTCTATACTCTGTGTAGTGCTGGTGCTGGGTGTAACATCTTGAAGTGTATTTTCTGTAAACGAACATACAAAATAGAAATCATGTTTGTAAAAAAAATAACAATAAGTCAATGAATGATATTATGTTTGACGGAAAAGCCACATAATATATGTTTCTACTAGTGTTAGTATCAGCATTTGCCCTGTAATAAAATCCATGTCTGGTGACTTTTTGTCGGTGTTTGATGCAGGGTCAAATATTATCACCTGCATACTAAACGCTCGTCCTTTTTCACATTTTTTTTCTGTATTCATGGGAATTAGGAGCTACCTTCAATCAGTAAAATATGATATTGTCCCCTTCGACAAAAAATAAAGCGTCGGACTACAACCAAGTTTGCTCCTGCTGCCTTGGTTGTGCCGTAGCCAACGTTCGCGGAGATCGGACTTTCTTTGACTGTTTCTGGTTCGGGAGGTAAAACCATAATTTGATGCACCCTGCATCATCTTCAAGATCAAACATTATTTTACTATGGCATTCGTCAGGATATGTTCAGAAAGTTTCTCTTTCGAAAATCGAAAACTGGCGAGAACGACGAAATACTCTGTTTATTTTGTAATCATGCACAATCTTAAAAATCCACAGAGATACTTGAACTTAAATGCATTAACAGGGAATGACTTTAGACAGTGGAGTTTTATGAATAAACATATTTGTAAGAAAAATATATTCACGGCATGCTCTTAGGTTTAACAACCCACCGTGAATTTCGTTTTTGACAGCCCGGCAAGATGGAACTGTATCGTTCCAAATAGGAAAGTAGGTCGACTTTCCAGGTAGAGATACACACTGCAATGTCTTGCTACCATTGATGACGTAACCTTCGCCACAGGTAAGAGTTATTACAGACCCAAAGTTAGTGATGGTGGAGTTCCATTGACCATTTGAGACGTTGCCGGGATGGTTACAGAACCCGACTGACACTGTAGAAAGAAGGAGAAACAAAACGGCCGATCTTCTCGTAAGCCCAATGAATTATGTATACGGGAAAATACAAAGACGGAGAGATGCAAAATAACCCTTTGGTAGCCTTTCATGAGTTTTCTGGTTTGCCCTGTTTGTATCGTTCAACGATATCTGCTTATCTCACGTTTCGAAGACTATTTTGGTAAACGTTTTACTTCTGACATAAAAAAAACATGAATCATTATGCTTTAGTCTTAATCCTATACTTCTTAAAACTTCTGCAATCGCAATAGTGATAGATATATGTGACCCGCTACAACAAAATGATCCTAAAGTCGGGCGCGGTCGATTATTTGAAAATTGCATGACATAATTTCCTAATCTTTCTGCTTTAAATTGATATATAACACATCTTATAAAAATAATCGGCTGCGAAGATATCGATGTTTAAAAGAGAGCATGTCGAGACGTCTGGGAAATCACTGTTTCGAGAAAAGCGCCCTAAACGTTTTTCTTTCGACGCAATCGCGATCAAGGGACATGTAAGTCAGTTTTCGGCTCCGGACAATAGAAGGTAAGCCCCTAGCAACCCCCGAAAAGTTCATTCAAGCACAGCGTCGGCGGTCGCCTCACCGACCAATCAGTGACCAGGATGTGAGAAACGGCTGAGCATAGAGCACCCCGCCTGCACGCACCAGTCGACTGGGCAGTGTGCGAGCTTCACGCTTCGGTTAGCAGCAAGCAGCTATTCTGACCAATGAGATCACTCTGGTCGTTGTTAGGGGCGGAGCCTATCTGTGGCGCTCAATCCAAATTTTCAAACCAGTTTCTGCTTCGTCGAAACGCCAAAAAACATGGCTCAGAAAATCGCTATTTTTTGGTCTTTCCTTTCATCATTTTGCTTCAAAATTTCAACAGATGATAGAAGACATGTCAGACTCCAATAATAAGTCAAAATCAGAAAATAGTAAGTTTTGACCAATTTTAATGTTCTGACTTCAAACTCGATTTTCACGGCTTCAATAGTGCGCGACTTTATCACCTTTTTGTTGTAGCGGGTCACATATGCCTTATTGATTATTATAACAATATTTGCAGCATTTTTAATGAAGAAGATGTGATTGCTTCATTGTGATTTGTAAAGTCACAAATTTGTCCCTTGTATTTCATTTGTTATCTATGGCATTGACGGCAATCGCGAATGATTGCTTTGGAGGTGATAGAATTGATACTAGAGTTATCATTGTGATCCTTCTTTTCATTCATCTTTGCTTCATAGAACAGTCATGGGATGAATTTTTAAGTCTCAGTTTGTAACTCACCGTTGAAAGCAGAAAACAGAACGTGGTCGGAGTCAGGTTGTATTTGGCTGGGACAGGTCCAACTGTGGGAATATTTTCTGTCAGAAATTATGTTGGCAAATGATTCTGATTGCAAACATACGCACGAGCTTCGATGTATGAGAGCAACGTCTTGGCCTCCGGACACTTGTTGACAGGTGGACATGCATTTGTCTTCAGAATGAACATGAAATTCTTCATTGTGAGGAAAGAGAGACTGAAGTGTTTGTCCGGCACCTTTGTAGCAACCAATAAACGCAGGTTCTAGGTGGAAATAATACAACATACAAGCAGGATGATACACAAATACCAGGAATGAACTATTGCGACTATAAATATTTTCAGACATTCTGAACGTAAAGGGAGTAGTTGTGTAGGGAAACACCAAAATTGCTACGTCACCTATAAAATGGACAGAATGCATATCTCAATGCCTACCGGAAATCAGTCAGTGGGACTTTGAGGATTTTGTGGCTCTGAGTCGTATGAAAAGCATGTGCATAAAAAGGCTGAAAGCAAATCAAGCTAAGCTCTTCTTTTTTTTCATAGTTTCGCTCATACCTGTTTATTACGCATTGCAAATAGTAACTGAAGACTAAGTCAATTTGTACGCAGTTCATACATCATTATCCTACCACCAATGTATGTCAATTATACAATGATATAGGGGATAGCAGTCAAAAACCATTACAAACGCATCTACAAAATCAACGAAACTCGTTAAGCTAGCGATCTAAGTCCACCAAGATGACTTTTCAAAAATCAAGTATGTGTGGATGGAAAAAAAAAATAATATAAAAAAAAATCAGACATGTGCCAATGAAGAATCCGGTGACATGCAATGAGACACACTTTATTGAGTGGAGCAAAAGGGGATCCACTACTCCATGTTAGTGGCTTGAAAGCTACATTTAGATTGTGCCCAAAATTAAAGCTAGAGTCATACTGTCACGCAAACAATTATGCATGATAATTTCAAAGTATCAAATGTAACATTGACAGTTTTGTGATTTGTAAGCTTTCAATAAACACTTCCAAACACCTCTTTAATGGAAACCAAAGAAACCGAACCTGAGAAAGGAATATATCAATCAAAGCCGAAAGAGGCACTAAATTTTAATATGCCAATAATAATTATGCTTTCAGACATTGATCTAGAGACGTCGCTAGATAAGCCGTGTCATAAAATACCAAACACTCCTAATATATACCAAATTCTCACCTCGGCATTTCAGTCTAACAACTTGGTTCGACGAACATCCGGTGGTTGCCAATGAGCACTCCTCGAGGAACTTGTCACCTATCAATTGATATTGAATAGTAAACCAAAATTATGTTTCATTGTCAAGGGAACCCAAAACCCAAAGAGAAGTGCGGATTGAGTGAATACAGCTATATAAGTCATGTTAGTAGATCAGAGTCGATGCAGAAGTTCAACACCAAAACTTTAACAATTCATAAATTCTGCATCGATTTTACGATTTTCCTCAAGCTTTCAATGATGTGTTCTACTAGTGTTGCTGCTTTTACTCAATCCACATTTCTCTTTGGGTTTTGGTTTCCTTTAAGCCGTTTTGATTTGGGTACAACAAGAACATGAAAGATTAATCAAAATAATTTACGGTGACTTATTTCATTGACGAGGTGAGAGAGAGAGAGAGAGAGAGAGAGATAGAGAGTGATTGTTTGTTTCTATGGACATCTAGGACACTTTAGCTATACTTGGGAGAGGATTTATTGTGCAGCTCCCGACAATGTCCGATTTCAATGGAATAATTGCTTGTGAATTCTCTCAAGCTGTGAGACGAATATGGGCAAGCTAGAAAAAAAATCGCATTAAGAAATACCGAAAATTTCACACTCTTTATGTGAGAATTACATCTTTGTTTGTTTGCATTTGTTTTGCTTCTCGTACATCGTGCAAATGAATGTACAGTACTAAACAGTATGTCACAACACTACAAAGAAGGAAAATAAAAATACAAGTTCATGTGATACTACAAGATAATAATCATCCATCCCCCAGGGTTGTGCTTTCAAAATGTCGATTTTTGCAATACTGAGAAATATGCAGTGGGAAAAGGATGTATTATAGAGCTGACATGTGCAGTTGTATTTCAAAAGTATTGCAAAATTCAAAATTACTCTTAGGAAATTTGGTTGACATTACAGTTGCAATTATCAATATGTCATGTGCACGAATGTTCCGTTCATCACATTAAGGATATGAAGCACTGAATTACATGTAATTAGTTCTTGAAATATCAAACGTTAATTTTCTACTGTTCAAGTATTATCATTATTTATTCGACCAGGTAAAGAATATAAGATACATATCATTAACATCACAAACATGAAACAAAAACCAGAATGAACATTACAAAGGATACACTGTACTGTACACGTTACACAAAATGAAAATGAAATGAATGGAGACTACATGAGAGTCAGGGCACACAAAAGTAAATACATTTACTATTACCCGTAGGCATGTGAACCCACAATTGTTTATGGGTTTTGAATAGTTCAGAATTTAGTGTATTCTTATAGGGATATCCGAATTTCTCGGAGAAAATAGGATATTTGCATCAATCCCGAAATGTATGAAATGTAATAATGGGGCAAATTAACCGTGTTTTTTACATATTAAAACAATGATATTATGAATGATTACCTTACCAAGATGGAACATTAATGGAGACACTTCATTTTCAGTCGTTGTGGCTAGTTTTAAATTAAGCATAGTTAGTGCAGTTTATATTGAATGATGAACACAAATAGAAAAGAAAATCCAATAAGCGAAAGATTGAAATTGTGATTTTTTTTCCTCTGTGTAAATAATTATTTTTTCATTGGTAAAAAATGTCAGTGTTTTTACGGCATTACAGTTTGATCCGACGAATCACATGTATAACTAGCAATATTAGAAGTATATTTCTTATGAGAGTGGGATACATAATCTGAACCGATGCAAGTTAGCTGAAGGGAATTCAGGGGTTCATAGGAACACATGAAATAAAACCGAATTCTTTAATTGCATGATTATACTTTCACACACACACACACACACACACACACACACAATCAAAATCGATGTCGAAGATATATTGTGCAAGTTGGGGCTTTGGATTTGGGGTTATGGATCGCTTTGTTTATATAGAAAAAAAAGAGAAACAATGCAGGAATAATAATGAACTGCGGCATGCTCAATTTTATAGTGTCCTGGCAAAAAGACGCAAACAGTCTGCAAAGATCATTAGAAATAAGATAACTAGGAGTGGAGGTGTTTCTTCTTGATTGTTAAATTGTACTTGCGAACCGCTTCGCAAATGGTTAGTTATAGTAAATCTTTAATTCCATAAATCTGCATATCTAATGTAAGGTACCTCCGAGGAGCGGTCCTAATGAAGTCTGCCAAAATATTTTCACTGCAAATTAATTAAAAAAAACGAGAAAAATATCGACTTGAGTGAAACAAAACAAACGCAACCTAACACAACAGAACACAGCACAAGAAAACAAAAGCACTTTTGTTCAGCCTCAGACAAGTAGCCATGATTTCAGGGATAGTAGCAAAGTCTCTGGGTCATAGGTCAATAATGTTCCGATATTTAAATCTTGATGCTACACGTATACTCCTCAATGTTTATTTTTGCACTCACCTTCATCACATCGGAACTGTGTAAACCTGTTCCTTGTCAAAGTGCTAGGCAATGTCTGATTCAAGTATTCCTGCACCGCTGGAAAGCCGAGTCTTCCGCAGAGCAAATCAGCAGCCCTATCATTAAATCCCTCAAGGCACACATATGTGTTTGTTTCAAAGACCACAAACCCGTCATGCGGTAAAGGTCCATTAACCAGCCTCACTGATGAATTTTCTGATGAGGAAGAAACCAATCATCTATTATAACAAGTAATAAGTGCATATACGTATCATATATACATTTATATATATATATATATATATATATATATATATATATATATGCAGGGTGTCACGAATAAAACTATACACTTTTGAAATGGCTGCCGAATAAGAAATATATGATTCTGGGGGGAAAAGTTTATAGGTATGGATAGCTTATGGACTCAACAGTTTATATGTATGGATAGCTTATGGACTTAGCTTTCATATGAGTCAGCAAAATTTTCAGCGAAATGTATTTGAATAATGCATTTACATAATCCCCATCTGGTTATTAAGTAAATCAATGAGCTATTCTACTAATCTGAAAATAACTGCAATGTGGGGCGAAGGTTTTCATTCAAGTCACAGATGTAAAAAATAAGAGTGTGTAACATGGAAATTGCAACATGTACCATCACCTCGTCCTTACTCACATGAACGCATCACTGAGTCTACCAGGGAAATTTGCAATGCTACAATAAAATAAATGCAACTGCGGTTTACTCATGCATAAAAGTTTGGTTTAATAAACCATAAAATTAACTCAGCAAACCCAAACAGATCGCAATTAGGGCCTATCATATCAACTTCAGTTTTGTAAGCTCCAACGGACTCACCTGTCGCAAATTTAAAAGGCTAATTCCTGCGCAGGCTTATTTTCAAACCATGGCTTTACACAAGTTTCAAGCATAAATCATTTTTTGGTGTCATAATTATGAAAGTTGAGTCCATAAGCTATCCATACATATAATCCTTTTCCCCAGAATTATATATTTCTTATTCGGCAGCCATTTCAAAAGTGTATAGTTTTATTTGAGACCCCCCTGTATATGTGACCCTGCACCTCAAAACAAACAAAAAGTCGCCAGACATGAATTTTTAGTTAAGACCATATTCTGAAAGAGCAAACTTTAAGCTTTAAAATGATGTATAACTCAAATCAAATGGACTCTCCTAACCTATCTAAATATTGGAAAGAAAGCACAAACTCAGGAAAAGTGTGAACTGAGAAAAGAGGCTCTGAAGTACAGTGTCTATTCAAGTGCTTAATCTTACCAAAACGTGCCGGCTGTGCGATGAATGGGACAAAAAAACAGGAAGTAAACCACCAGAGTAACAACAATGAAGAGATTATCAGATTAAAGTGAAATTGAGCATGCCTTATTAACACATTCTGTCCATAATTAATGCCAACTTTCAAAGCAGTAGCGCTATCCTGTCAAAAGTTATTAGAGTTGAAAGTGAAGAGTGCGGACAAGGTTTTTCAGAAATGAAAAAGGGATTCTAAAGACACACCTAATCACACTATTCTACCAAAAATGTTGGAGATAAACTGCTAAAAAAACACACTTTCCTGCCCGTTTTATGATACCAAATTTTAGCATAATGTAAAAGAAGACCCGCTCTTTCAGAAAATATGAAAAAGTCAAATTCGGCTAGGTTGACCCATTTCACTTATTTTCAGTCCTCACGCAAAATCAGTGTGTGCGACTTTATGTTCGTTTTGAGGTGCACTGTCACATATATATATATATATATATATATATGATGTGACCGTGGACCTCAAAACGGACATAACGTCGCACACACTGATTTTGCGTGAGGACTGAAAATAAGTGAAATGGGTCAACCTAGCCGAACTTGACTTTTTCTAAAAGAGCGGGTCTTCTTTTACATTATGCTAAAATTTGGTATCATAAAACGGGCAGGAAAGTGTGTTTTTTTAGCAGTTTATCTCGAACATTTTTGGTAGAATAGTGTGATCAGGTGTGTCTTTAGAATCCCTTCTTCATTTCTGAAAAAAACCTTGTTCACACTCTTCACTTTCAACTCTAATAACTTTTGAAAAGATAGTGCTACTACTTTGAAGGTTGGCATTAATTATGGACAGAATGTGTTAATGAGGCATGCTTAATTTCAGTTTAATCTGATAATCCCTACATTGTTGTTACTCTGGTGGTTTACTTCCTGTTTTTGTCCCATTCATCGCACAGCCAGCACGGTTTGGTAAAGATTAAGCGCTTGAATAGACCTGTACTTCAGAGCCTCTTTTCTCAGTTCACACTCTTCCTGAGTTTGTGTTTTCTTTCCAATATTTGATTTGAGTTATACATCATTTTAAAGCTTAAAGTCGGCTCTTCCAGAATATGGTCTTAACTAAAAATTCTTGTCTGGCGACTTTTTGTTCGTTTTGAGGTGCAGGGTCACATATACAGTGTATATGTGTGTGACCCTGCGCCACAAAACCAATAAAAAGTCGCCAGACATGGATTTGTAGTTGAGGGCAGATTCTTAAAGAGCAGGCTTTAAAATGATGTATAACTCAATTCAAATGGACTCCCCTAACTTTGATATCTAAATACTAGAAAGAAAGCACACACTCTGGAAAAGTGTGAACTGAGAAAAGAGGCTCTGAAGTTCAAGCACTTAATCTTTACCAAGCCGTGCTAGCCATGCAATGAAAGGGACAAACACAGGATGTAAACCACCGGAGCAACAACAATGAAGGGACTATCAGATTACACTGAAATTAAACATGTTTTATCAACATATTCTGTCCATGATTAATGCCAAATTTCAAAGCAGTAGAGTTATCTCTTTCAAAAGTAATTGGACTCGAAAGTGAAGAGTGTGTAAAGGATTATTTTCAAGAAATGAAAGGAGGACTCTGAAACATAATTATGTATCTGATCACTCTATTCTGCCACAAAAAAGGGTTGTAGAAAAATTGCTTAAGACACACGTTATGGTCCCAAACTAAAGAATACTGTAGAAGGAGGATAGCTCTCTCAGAAAATATGAAAAACTCAAGATTTACTGGGTTGACCCATTACACCTTTTTTGAGTCCTCATGTAAAATCGAGGGGTACGATTTTTTTGTTCGTTTTGTGATGCACGGTCACATACATGTATGTATGATGCATGTATCACTACCTTACGTCCATGTGCGATTTGATGAATAACCTTTAATCAGAACAGTTTTCCGCCTCAATCCTCCCAGTTTCTTTTTCTTTCTTTTTAACTGTCACATTAACGTTAGACTTGGCACACTCAGTTACAACACTCTACAACATGTTTATAAAGGCATCAAAGCACTTACTAGTATGCTTTTGTAGTTTCATACACAGTTCACTCAGTATATCAAGAGAGTAAAAGAGGATAAAAGCCGGCTTCTTTGGAATAAGCATGAGTCACATTTTGAGTGTTAAGGGCTTTTCTCATACTTATGCTCTTTTCTCAAAGGCACAGTATTTGGCAAACTCCAAAATCAGGTCGCAGGACTTTGTGCATTATATTGCATTAGAGAATCAATTGTAAACAACATGTTACGGACAGCATGAAAGATTTTCTGCCCGGGATTACCCAACAAAGCCGACATGAATGATATTTGTGTGTGTGTGTGTGTGTGTGTGTGTGTGTGCATTTTGTATGAACAGGCGACTTTATTTTCGCTTAACTTTCACTTCAACATGGAAACCTATCCAGATATGTCTTTCTCAGTATGCAAATGGTAAGAGGTGCCTCACTTGTCAGCGAAGAGGAGTTTAGTAAATCCTGCAAGATATCATATCAAAAGACTGTTGATCGCTTTCTACTTTTATTGAAAATTTTGAACATTACTTTTCTTTGTGTTATATTTATACAATAAAATCCGCTTGGAATATAATGGAAATTAAGGTGACTCAGAGCAACAAGAATAACATCACATTTATGTGCCCATTATGCTGTAAAGTCACTTCGAACTATCATGAAACCTTCTGAATGTTCCACGAACTTTGAAGGAAGATAAAACCCCACCTGTTAATACACTCTGAATTCCAAGTTTCTCCGTTGTCTTCAAAAACAACAGTTCTACAGCATAGATTTTCCGAAGACTTCGCAAGACTGAAGGTCGATCGAATATTACTAAAGTGTTTCTAGGTTCAATATGACATGGATGCAGTACACTTAATTCAAGACAACGTAAATGTGTACCGGATAAATCTATAATGACATAGCGTTACTGATTTTACTTGAGTTTATTTATCTATTTGTTTTTGTTTTTTTCAAGTCTTTATCTCAAAAATCTCCAAAAAAAAAATAGAATCTCTTAGCATCATAAAATAAAAAACAAAGTTGGATCTTACGATTGTATTATCAAAATTGTCCTTTGGACATTTTATTGTCACTAGAGCAAATCTTCATGCATACTTTCACGCAAGAAAGAAAGATGGTAAGGCCTATCCATAGTAATACTGCAGGCATAACTACTTACCCTCGTAACACTTCATACTCATGTTGAACTTCACTGTGTCGACATATATATGTTATCCGTATCTCTACTTGATGGGCCAGGGATAATGTGGGGAATAAATTGGCATGGTTTATGATCAGGCTCATAAACGATTTGTTCGCTGCTTCGTCCAGAACTTCAAATCCAATCACTGTGTGGTTGACACACATAATTTCAGAATGTATTCGATGTCCACGAGGTGCCTGGAAAACCCAGCTATCGCCGTTGGTAAGGCACTTTACATCACACAATATCTCTAGCTGTAATGGCGTCTCCAAACAGTTAAGAGTGAAGTCTGGAAGGAATTTGAGAGACGAATACAGTGTTTTTGCAGTTAAGCGTGTAATATTTGAATGAATAAGAAAATAGCAAAGGGATATTAGATAATTGTCGTTCCTTGGAAATGTTGCTACCCTGTCAACAAAACAGAAGAAAAAAATTTCACATTTCTCGCACGATTGATTTCTCTCTAAATACCATGTAACACTAAAAGCCATTGTCTAATAATGGAGTAAAGATATAAAGTTCTCATAAGCAAACTTATCTAACAAGATTATTCAGAAAAAGATGGGAGCACCGAAGATAGGTAGGCATAACCAACAAATAATTATTTTCTAAATATTTAAGTAGTTTTTCCTCCGTCTCCAATCTTTACGGCATGTGAAAGTGTTGAAAAAAAATACGGTAAGGAGACTTATAAAATAGAGGTAGCTTTGATATTTGAGATCATTATGAATGAAATGATCCTACCGAGCTTGGGCTTATTGTTATTGAATCTAACCCCATGGTTGGCATATATTTTGTCCAACCCTCAAGTGAATTAGAGCACCTGCAAAGACCTGTTGCACCAAACGTGTTTGATTCTTATTCCTCTTCTAAGTTGAATTGTGATAGGGCGGAAGTGGCCAGGGAATATCCAAACATGAATTGTTGTGTTTGTCTGTTTGTTTGTTTGTTTTTTGCTCTTAGAATGCCAATCTAAATTTTGTAAATGAAATCACACGATATTATCGTTGAACCTTCTCATTGCTACACAAAAAGAAATACTACATGTCAATATAATGGTCTTGTTGAGAAAAGAAAAGAAAGAAAAATACGTACAAGTCCTGTGCGTTTCCTTGGTAGAAAGTGTGAGGAGCGAATTGTGAAGAACGACACCAACACACAAACAGACTAAAAAACTTATCCGTTTGTCCATGGTGAAAATCCCAATGTTTGTCAGAAATTGGTCGAACACTGAAATATCATTGGCAAAGCCACGACACAAAATCTTATTCAAGTGAGGGCTTCTACAGAAAAAAATAGCTATTTGGTGAGCTGTACAGAAATGAACAAGTTGACTATTGATGATTCTGTCCATGTTAATGTAGGTTAGCAAAAGAGTATACTTCCGCGCATTGAAAGTGCGCACCATATTATTTCCTGGTCAATCCCTGCAAGGACCAACGAGTCAATCCGTCGAGTCAATCTGAACGTGTGTCCAAATATGATTACATTGTAATATCTCACTGTGTCGTCTAGGGTTTCAAGAAAGCTTTGTCATAGGAACATTGATAACCACTTGAGAATGACACTTTTCTCCCATCCATGGGTACAGAATACCGTGGATATGACTAATAGCAGTGCCGGTTTTGTTTGTTTTCATAACATCCATGCGCATGACTGTTAACCCTTTTAAGCCCAAGCTATTTTGACCCCTCACCGGCCCAAGGGGGGGGGGGGGGGGGGGGCACATTGTGCCCCCCCCCCATAGAACCTTTTTATTATTTGATGTATCATCGTCATATTTGGCACATAGGTAGAGTAACTCGTACTCTACATGACCGTATATTTTGAATTTTCTCAAGGTCACCCATGGAGGGCGCTATTTACCAAAATATGAAGAAATACATAGGAAATATGCTAAAAACATGATTTTTCTGTATAATTTCTTTATCCCCATTATAATATGTCTTATTATAGACCAATCATTTTCATATTTGCCACAAATGATAAGCAGTTAGAATATTATCATTTTTTATAGTTTAAATTTCTCAAGGTCACCACATGGGGGCGCTTTTCATATCAACATAGTGGTACATTATGAGACCTGAGATGAAATGTTTGGGATGGGAACATGTATAGATATGACATTTCATATTTGCATAATAGTGGAATTTTGAGATAGCAAATTGATGATATGATAAACTTATGATATTAGAGGCATAACTTGGGTGAAGGAATCAAAATAACTCAAAATAGAAGGGCAATCTTTAGAAAATATTATTGTTTTCAATTATCTCTATTACATCTATTGTTTTATGCCTTTGTCATATAAAAACAAAGGAAATAATAAGAAAAACTATCCAGGACCATAATCACTTCAAATTTTGCTCCTTCAACAAATTCCAGCCAAGAAACACCCATTCCATATACTGTTATGCTGTTAAAATCAAATGATATGGGAACAGAAAAAAGATGCAAAATCTGACTGACATGGTTGTCAGTTTATGGTTGCCATAGCAACAAGCAACATCAAATATAGCTAAATTATATATCAAAATGTTTGCAATAAGATTTTAGGAAGAGTCACCAAATTTGGTTGAAATCGAATTAAGGGCGAAGGAGTGGCAAATGAAAATCTGGTGGGGGGCACAATGTGCCCCCCCCCCCCCCTTGGGCTTTATAGGGTTAAAAGAAGCCGAAAGCTGATGCACGTCCTGAAGTGATGGGGAAAGCATCTCACCACATTATCATTTGAGATAGCACACTTCGTGCCTTGAAGCGATTTTGTTTGGACTTTCTGCTAATCAGATATAAATCTACATTGTACATACAAAGAGTAGGAAATGCTTCCGCAAGGTGTTGTAATAAGAGCAAAAAAGGGCGACCATGTGCATCTCATTGTACGATTAGATTTCCGATTAGATACCGGGTTCAGTTTAAGATTGTGTCCATCATGTTCCCTTGTAAAAGGAATCTTGGACCTTCCTTTTATGTACAGAAGTTGTTTTTCCAATCATTTCAGTAGGCCCAGACATCTAAGATCTCAATGCAACCTAAAACAATATACTGTAGATTGTTTAAAACAGCTGTTAAAGAGATAGTATAGTATTGCTGGAGATGAGGATTGGGCTTTTCACTTCTTGTTAGATACCAAGAGACTACTTATACCATTCTAAGAGGACGTCAAAGTTGATTAGATTGAAATCGGTTTTGGAATGGCTGAAATATCCCAAAATAATGTAAAACAAAGCGATCGTATTAAAAAGTAGGTCCCACCTTTTTAATTAGTATTGCTCTTTTTAGGTATCTCAGCCATTTAATTACCGATTTTCATGAAATAAACGTTGACTTCCACTTGAAGTACATGCTCTTTCATATCTTATAGGAGATTTCCCATCATCTCAGGCAAAAATGGCAAAATCCTGAAGTTATGTCTCAACCAAAACTGTACGAGCCCTTTAAACACTATTTCATTGTGACTTATTGAATCGTAAAGTTTCGTCTGCCATTTTCCCTCCTACAGCGCATGTGAAAGGGATTATATGCATGCGCTCTATCAAAACAGGTTCATTGTATCATTACTCCTAAGAACAGTACGACATTTTTGACGAATGATATCACCATTGTTATCGAAAGTATAGACTCTTGATTGTGTAATTGTGTGTGTGACAATGTGTCAAAAAAATCTTGACAGATCTTGAGATGCCCGAGAGATCTTGAAATCTTCTAGAGTAATTCACAAAATTTGCAATCTATGTTTTTCTTATGAATTTCTATGTTCCACAGAGAGTTAGAAAATATCACTTCAGTTGCTTACTTGTTAATTTATAGAAATATAACAATGAAGTTACTATGCCCGCAATTTGTGTGACTTGACATTCCTTACTCATGTAAGGGTTATGTAAGTTACCCTTTATTACTTTATATGGATATATAATCATTTGACTTGAATTGGGTGAAACAAAAACAAAAGAAGGATGGTTGTCATGATCATCGGGTTACATAAGGAGAAATAAGATCAGCTATAAATTGACCCAAATGCCACTGTCTAGGTGCGCTCGAAAATTGACCAGTGTCATCTTTTGCTGATTCTGCGATTCATGGCTATATTGACAATATAAAAGACAAACAACGAATGTGAAATATCAACTATAGAAAGCTCACTTTCAGGAACCCTCTTTTTCAATCTCAAACTTTAGAATTGTATTTTCTTGATTGTCATTATACATTACATTAACAAGAATATACTGTCATATAATATCTTTCCTGCAGCTACACTGGAAGTTCAGCTATATATATATATATATATATATATATATATATATATATATATGTATATATGTATATTATATATGAAGAGTTTACTGACAAAAATGGCTAAATCCATTTGTTTAATCATTCGGTAGTTTTTTTGCATGCTTGTTAAATTACCTGTGTCTTTCTACCGACTGCAGTCCAACTTCCAAATGTTTCAGGAAGTTTGTTAGAAATTGATATGGAATTCCTTCCGTCTTTTAAAAGGGACCCATATGAAAATTCTATTTATCCTGTATCCTGATTGGTTGAAGAGAAACCATTGTTGGCTTTCCTGACCTATAAGAAATCAGCACACATCCAGCTGAGCAGAATACTCTGTGTGAGGATGTTTTATGAAATAAACTTATCAACAATGTCAAAGATAATGACGGTGATGATGACGACAAAAATGTATCCATTGCTACACCTTTTAATATTGTATATTTTCATCAAGTAACATGAATGCACACTTTTCATGATGCAATGTACACTACTAAGACCATATTCCAACATGTATTTCTGAGATTTCTGAGATTCTGTACCAGCATACTCACTGCTATCATGCATATTCTCCCGCACATTCTCGCATTTTCCGATCTACTATTGAAGGAATGAATCATCATTTATTATTATTCTATCATTTTTATCATGTCCACATTATTATCTCTCTCAGTTTGCTTAAGATTTTTTGGAAGACTCCATACAAGTGACATGAAATTAAATTACATTAAAAACTACAGACCTTCTCTTTTGAATGCTACAATTGTTTGATTCTTTTTCACCAAAAAAAAAGTGTCTGGACGAACCGAATAACGATGATGATACTGTATACTGACAGTGGTGGAATGGGTAGATAAAGTGCACGCGGGATACCGAATTTGCCGAGTCTTGCCTGTAATTTTTGTCATGAAGACATTGTCATCTCATTGTGGTATGTCATGTCTTTATTTTTGAATTTATCTCGGGCCTGTTTGTGTGCGCATGTGTTGTATATTTCTGTTTTTAGTTTCGTTGGGGTTATATTTCTCACTGTAGTAGCTCGTAGTATGCGCTTACGTTGGTGCTTTTCTGATGAAAAAAAAAGTGAAATGAACAAGCAAGAGTCCGTTTAGGTTTCACATTTTAGATACTGATGAAGTAGATAACGTATGACAAGGAGTTATCAAGCACATGTTCCCATGCTACCGTCATAGTAGTTTACATTATGCACACAAGCTACACCAGTGATTTATAAGATCGTTGCTTGTCAGTGTCATGGCGCATCTCTCCCCTTCGTTCTCTCACATACTATAGTATTTCTACTCTCTCCCTCCCGCTTTCTCTCTCTCTCTCTCTCTCTCTCTCTCTCTCTTTCTTTCTGTCACTGTTTTTTTCTGTCACTGTTCCTTTCTCTTTAAAGTAAATAATCGACCATTCAACTTATTTATCATTAGGACATTTATCATCATGTTGAACTTTAACACGTCTTTAGTGGTTCCCTTTCTCCTTCTGTTTACCTTTATCAATACCAAATACCCGTACTTTTTCTATGTTGTCATGTGAGAGACTATGCCTTTATTACATTGTCATTGTTTTCATTAGTTTACACAAAATCAATTCAATAACTTTAAAACATCTTTAGCTTTAGGTCACAGGCAACATTCTCTTGCATTATTGAACTGGCCAAACGTTATAGGGTGCTGAAAATCTACGATCTCGACACAATATCTTAATTATGATTTACTGGCAAGATACTTAAGGATAAAGTGTCCATGAAAAGCACCCAGTATTTCATTTCACCATTTTTCTGACTTTCACATCCGTGATGGTTAATGACCGGGTTTCGAAGAATATAATGATTTAGATTTTTGAGTGCAAAAGTTTCTTGCGTTAACGACGAATATTTCTTTTCATCCGAGTGAGCTGATAATCATTTCTAAAGGCACTGAAAGGCTTTCGGTTTTGAATATGCGATACAAACATCTTATGGCCTAAGTACCGAACGACGAGTTTTGATTAATAGAATGGTACTGATACTCTCGAACAATGTATAAAATTTACTCCAAACACATTACATCGCTCAGAGAGCCCAGGGTATGGCCTACGATACCAATTTATAAGCATAGATGTAATATTAGCGGATGATTGAAATGTGCCATTGTTAGATCGACTCTTTCCCTTGTTTTACCAACATACACAAAGACACACACACACACACACACACAAAGACACACACACACACACACACACACACACCAATAGAAAAAGAATAGACTTTGACAGTTCGGTATCAAAACAATATCATTAACATTCAAGAAATATCTTCACTCTGGTCCGTCATTTTTTTTTCTGTCCAATGCCCAATCAATCCTAGGGATGTACACGTTTTGACACACAAATCTTGCTAACCTAATTGTAACAATAGTCTTCTCGAGAACAAACGTTTTTCTAAGAATGATGGCTTATACGTTCTGACGAGTAACTGGTCATCAATATAACATGGTTATCATATCGTTATCATGATGTCATTCCTACTATCATTAATATCCAAAATATACTAAACCTGTAATGTCCTGAGAAAAAAAATCCCTAGACTTTAGTTGGCGACACCTTGCGCAGAAAAGATCACATTAGGTTCAATCAGCATTCTATAGGTTATTCGGTTGAAATGATCACTGTCATTGATTTATCTGTCATCGTTATTGTATCTGTGTGTAAACAATATCACCCTTAACTTTTTATGTGCCACGTTCGCACGCCCGACTCGGTCGACGGCGTGCCAAGTTCACATATTCTGCTCGAATGTGCAAACCCGCCCAAACTGATCGATAAATCGCCAAATGCCACAATACAATGAAAGCGTTTGTCGCGATTCCGTTCCTCTCTTTATATCTAGCTTGCATTTTATGTGGTGATTGACTAGCAATCGGTGTTCCTACTTGATTTGCATGTAAATTCTAAGTTTCTGCCACTGTTTTGTATAAAATGTAGTGCCTTTCACAGTAATGCAGCTTCTGGTCATTTGAAAGAAAAAGCACTTATAGATTTGACGTACGTTTTACATCAATGCAAAGCATGGCATTTTCGCTACAACACTTTGCTCACGACATGTCCAGTCCAATTGAAATTTATAAAACTTCCATAGATTTAATGGTATTCACTAAACTTCAATAGTTTGATTTAATGGTATTCTTTAAACTTCCATAGATTTAATGGTGTTATCTAAATTGTACTGTTATAGTAGTCTTTTTTTTTTAAACACGGCGAGATCTCTATAGTCTGGTTTGAGCGATATTCATGTAGTTCATTAGCTCATTGTTCATATTGATTTTTGCACTGGTATAATTTTAGTTGGTCAAGATAAGCATATCCGTTCTCCGTATAATTCCACGCCTATGAATTCGGGAACCTACAGTTTTACAAGCGTCATTGCTTTTATGTAGGCCCAATCATTATTTCTGACATCTATTTTTGACATCCTCGGATGATAATGACCATAATTACACAAATTTTGTGTTAAGTATGTTTTTTTTTCTTTCTTCTCCAATCAAAAGATATGGTTGTATATCATCGTATTCTTGTGTAGTACTGTCAGTCATTTTGTAATCTCATCACTGAGAAAGTGGAAATATGCAAATAAACTTGAACTTGAACTTGAACTTGAACTACAAAAACACGAAGATATTATTTTCTCAATGGATGACTACGTTGCTGTCTTAGAATAATGTGGCACACAGGGGGTATTTACCATGGCACATAAAGAGTTAATTGAGATAGTTCAGATCATCCTTGGAAAGTGATTTCAAAGATAATGGGCTATTCTAAACTCAAGAGCATTTTGGCTTGGCGTGTTTAATATTGTTAGTTTTATTGCTTTTCATTTTATTTCTTTCTGGTCATTGACATTCATCTACATTATAAGGTGTAATTGAGTATAGAGCTACGTGCAATTTCGATTTCAGAGATAAATTTGATTCAAGGCCAGCATTTTGCTTTTTGACCAAAATTGAAGTACCTTCTAAAAAGAAACTAAACATCTTTTTCAAGTTCATATTTTTCATGAAAACGTTTATCAAAATCAATGCATTATATACCGTATTAACGGTATTGGTTATCAAGCTAGAAGGTTAATACAAAATGAGACTTTATGCATGAGTGAACACAATCGGGTTTTTTTTCCTCCAAAGCACAAACGTAAAAATTGCAAAAATTGACATGTTGTCTTTCATTTACAAATGCCATTAACAATGACAATGACAACAAAAGGCCAGTTTAACATAATGAGAGACATGAATGAAATAGTAAAATAGCAAAAATAAGTTTGCGTTCTCTTTATCTATAACCTCTGACAAAAAAAAAAACAAAGTGGGGAACTAAAAGGGGAAAATAAGAATTTTCTGACACGTCAAACTTCAAATGAAATAGGGACTAGTATGCATAAACATGATTAGATTAAAATAGTTTGTTTATTTTATTCTTTTAAATGAGAAATTCCAGAAATGATATGATAAATGCAAGGACCAAAAATTATTTACAATTGCCTTATTTGAGAAAAAAACTAAATTTTCTTCCATTTTTTGTCAATTAATGTTTTTTTTTATTTGATTTATTGATTCCTGTATTATCATTGTACATGAAAATACATGTACACGTATAACTCTTTATGTGCCACGTTCGCACGTCCGGCTCAGCCGACGGCGCGCCAACTTCGCATATTCTGCTCAACAAACAAAGCCGCAAAAACCGATCGATAAATTGCTAATCCAGCGGTACAATCAAAGCGTTTCTCGCGCTGCCGGCTTTTGTTCCTCTCACAAACGGCTTGCATTCTTGTGGTGATTGACTATCGAGCGGTGTTCCCAACTAGATATGCGTGTACATTCTAAGTTTCTGTCACTATTTTATGTGCAAAGGTCATGCCTTTACAGTAATGTAGCGACTGGTAATTCAAAAGAAATATTGAAAATAGAATTGTTATACATTGTATATGCAAGCAACGTTTGGCATTCCTCTTTAACTTTGCTCACTATTATGTCCAGCTAATAAAAGAAATTTGTAGAAGTTACACAAATTCGAAAAACAGAATTCTTTCTCAAAGCATGACTACCTTCGTGTCTCAGAATAACTTGGCACTCAGGGGGTTTCCACCATGGCACATAAAGAGATAATATATACAAATGTACATAGGCTACATTGTTGGAGCCATACATATAACATAATAATCAGTTGTTAACAAAATATTTTTTTCTTCATTGCCTTTACACAATGTATAGCAGAAACGTATCAGCAATACAAGCGTACAACGTATAATACAGTAGGGCTACAGCTAAAGGCCGTGTCACACCAGCCTTGCGTGCGACTTGCAAAGAACAATTTTGACTACCCGGAGGTCCCCGTAGATATCCGCACATGACAGTACCTAGCATGTATCTCAAAAGGTTCCATGACATTTGCTCCTGCGATAATTACTCCCATGATATATCTGCTTGCTAAGCCAACCGTAAATTCAACCCATAAACATAACCCTGACCCTAATCCTAATTCTCACATCAAACTAAACCTAAAACCCTATCAAAACCCTAACCCTAACCCTAAGTCCTTAGAGAAAATAAGACCGGAGCAATTGTCGCAGGAGCAAATGTCGTGTCACCATCTCAAAAGTAGTCGCCCGGAGGTGCGCACGCATATTTTTTTACCCGCATCCGTGTTTAGGCCCTGCCACACCTTTCCGGGTAAGCTACTCGGGCTTGTTACGTGTAGGGATTTTCTAGCATACCGGACATTCCTGAGGGCGGAAAAGGATTTGTGCGAGTCAGCGCATGTGTCTTACTTGCTGGACGCGTTATACTTGCGAGTATACTGTGTGACCTTTGTACCAGTCGCGTGGGGGCTGACAACTCAGTGAAGGAATTCCTCTACTGGAATGGCTGAAATCTCACAGAATGTCATTATCTTGGCTGCATACGGGACTGCGAAGTACCTGCGTGGGAATTGTCTGGGAAGTACTGCCGCTAAGGGTCTCCTACTGGCGTTCTGCGTGGACCTCTACGGGCATTCCCGCGACTCACCCGGAAAAAGTTTTGGTCATGCTCAAAACTTGGCTGCGGTTAAATCGGACTTGCGTGAGCACCTCCGGGCAACTACGCGCTAGATACTGTCAGGTGCGGACGAACTGCGGAGAGCTCCTTGGAGTAAATTTGTTTCCCCGCAAGTCAAGCCGCAGAAGTTCCCCCGTACGGTGTGACAAGGCATGAATGAAAATGGCAAACATTCTTGTTCGCCCGCTGAAAATCTTCTACGTGCTGGAAACGGTTACAGCTCGTTATTCCGAAGGTTCGCTATTCCGAAGGCTCTTTATTCCTAAGATTCGTTATTCCGAAGGTTCATTGTTCCGAATTTCATTTACGGATTAACCAATCTTCGGAATAACGAACCTTCGGAATAACGCCACAAATTTTCGGATTAACGAACCCTCTTTCATTTTCGGATTAACGAACCTAGGTATAGGGAATTTGCGTGTTTCGGATTAACGACCCTTCGGAATAACGAACCTTCGGAATAGCGAACCTTCGGAATAACGAACAGCACCCGCTGGAAACTACCTCCTCGCCACAAGCCCGCGTTATGGTGTGACACGGCCTTTAAGCGTTGCTTGATTTGCGTGCAGTGCTCGTACATAAGACACATAGAGATATGATAGTAGAAAGGAGAAAGGGAAAGGAGAGGTATGTCTGCTTTCACTACAGGCTTATACAAAGTTAGTTCACCTGGATCATTGATCAGTAAGGCATGACAAAATCTTTCTCACCGAGGTACAAGTGAACAGTTACATGATTACGTAATAGATGAAATGCGGCGATACTTCTACGAAGTAATTTCGTGTATTTTACACTAACATGTTAACAGCGATAGCGAAATCACTGATATCGAAAACTAACATTGTTTTGACAGCTTTCCTAAAAGAATACAAGGACTTTAAACTTCGAATTTCAGAAGGGAGAGAGTTCCAAACATCGGGTCCGGTGTGTCTGATAGATTTTAAACCCATCACTGTTTTAGGATTATAAATGAAATTTATCAGATTGTCTCGTGGGATAAGAATATATGTCCTTGTTTAATTGAAATTGTGAGAAGAAAGAAGATGGCAACTGCATACAAACGAAACATGAAAAGTGAATTTTGCAAAAAATTAATGCCATTTACCTTTAGTGTTTTTAATTCTACGAACAAAGGATCTGAATGGTCCCGATAACCTGAGTTGGTGCGTATACGTATAGCTTTCTTTTGTAGGAGCAACATACTGTCAATGTGACTTTTTGCAGTTGCCCAAACAATGTTGCAATATGACATGTACGATAATATCAACGAGTTATACAACATAAATAAGATATTCTTAGGGACATAATACTTAAGCTTATTGAGTATACCAACGTTACGAGACACTTTATCAGAGATGTATTGCACATGAGTGTTCCATTTCATATTTTCATTTATGTAAATTCCGAGAAATTTGATACTTTCTTTTTGTTCCAGTGGTATGCCATCCACTCTTATTTCATGTGAATTTAGATTTTGGGCTTTTAAGACATCACAGAGATCATAGGTTTACTTTAGCAACTTAATTCATGTTTCTTTTTTGTGTGAAATTTGCTGTTTCTGCTTGTTACATGGAAGAGCACCTACGCGTGAATGACAACTTGTCAGTTTTGTGACTGTTACTTTTGTGTCCGGGGATAGAAAACAAAGGTGTTCACTCATGCGAAAAGTTTTGTTGTTGTTGTTGTTGAACTACCAGCTTGAAAGTCAATTAGATTATCTAATAATACATTCACTTTTATCCAAACATTATATAAGAAATATTTCTTTAAAAAGTGCTTACTTTCTTCCTTTTTTTTTTCGCTGAGTGTAGATCATTGATAAAGCTTCATTGTATGTGTAGGTTTATGTTTTCCTCAAAGAAAACACTCTAAAACACTCAGTTCTGCGTTAAGAATGGGAAATATATGGGTTAGGACGATGTAATTACGGTATGATTTTGTAAATCCTTTTTTAGATGAGGGTGTGAAGTAATTTCTCCAATTTCCCCTCTGTTGAAAAGTTGATGTATAAAGTTTTACGGGGTGTTATGTAAAATTATTGTATCTAATTGTTGTTTTTTGTGTAGTACATTGTCTAATCTTGAGTCTATGTTTATCTTATATGTCGCTAACTATATCATGTATGCATTGTGGTGTACAATGAGAAACCTTTAATGAAATAAGAGCATCACGAATTTCCATTGGCTTATTACGCAAAGCTTTTTTAACACAAACAACAATAAAAATTCATTTAGTGACATAGCTATTGAATTCTTGATATCAAAAACTAGGATGTGTGATATCATGAAATGAAATGTTCATATCACAAATTCAATTTCTTGACAAAACAAATTAGGTTCATGCGTTACACTTACCTTAATTTGTGATATCACAAATTCAATTCTTGATATCACAACTTGAATTGTTCACTTTTGCCGTATTATCACCGTGATGATGAAAGTAAAATGGAAAAATTATTCATAAGGCCATTATCATAAAAGTTTTATAACAGAATTAATGTTTCAAAAGTATATATCAATATATTTTTCCTGCTTTTACAGAAAACTGTTACTTTAATGATAAAAAGGTACTTACAATGTCTATTGAGTCCAGGTCTGACCAAAAGGAGGAACTGCCAGAAAGCCATGTTGTAATTCATGAGCAAAAAGCGCTTGCCAACTACATTGATATACTCTTCATGATGTGTCTACCTAAACTTGAGATTAATGGCGAACATGTACCCCCAAAAAAGAAAGTAAACACTTTTTTAAATTCATATTTCTCAAAATAAGTTTAACTTAAGTGAACACCTTTGTTTCTCTCTTCCAAGACAAAATAAGCAAGTTGTCATACATGCGCTTTCACCTCATCCTCCCAAAAGTAGTTGTCCCTTTCTCCTTGTCCCACGTATTTCTAGCCGAGTCCTCTGCTTCTACGTTATAGAAGCTGCAGCTACATGTTTCCTATTTAAAGGGGAGAAGATGGTGGGGTGTCCTTGACTCTATCAGTCCCTCTATGCCTTCTAGTTAGCCTTTGTTCTTCTTCCTGATCTGGTCACTTGGTTTTCTTCTGTGATTTTTGTCAGTTTTATCTTTACTATTTCTGTTCCCTAAATCGCTCGACGAAAACCGCTTAATTAGTTCGGCGCCCGAACAATTGCCGCTATAGGCATCAAACCTTTTTTTTTTCTCTCCTTCTTCTTCTTCTTCTTCTTCTTCTTTTTTTTTTTTGGGGGGGGGGGGGGGGGGGGCAGCGAGTGAAAACTGGTTGGTCGCCCCTGATTTGAACTCGGCGCGGCGAAAGAACGATGGCCTAAACATCAGAAGTGCCCCGTCGGTCATCGGTCCGTAACCGTCGGTTAAAAACTCGGCGACCGGTCGGCGAATTTTTTAGTCATTTTCGGTCGGACACCGACCGGTAACCGACCGGTGACCGACCAGGCACCACTGATTTGGGGGCATCGGTCGGTCGCCGCCAAAGTTTAAACTCGGAGTTACAATTTCAGTGGTGACCGACCAGTTTTCACTCGCTGCCCAAAGTAGTACGCTCGGTGTCCGAGCGGCAACCGCCCAGGCACCGACCTAATCGAGCAGTTGCAGTCGAGTGATTTAGAGCACTAGAATAATAAAGATAAAAATGTCAAAAGCACAGAAGAAAACCAAGGGACTAAATGGGGAAGGGAACACAGGGGAATCTGAGAGAGGAAGAGGGAGGGTTGAAGACAACTAAGGAAACCCCACCAACTTCTCAGCACCCTCGCTATCTTTTATTCTCAGCAGGTAGCCAACGCAGAAGAGGACTCGGCCAGCCACATGGGGAACATGGAAGATAGGGACAACCACTTTTACGCAAAGGAGATGGAAACTGAATGCTAAGTTCGTTATGTCGACATAGTAATATATAGTTACTTTATTACTTTTTAGGTCTATTGAATGAAGAGGGAGTAAATGAAAAGTTATGGGGAGAATGAAAATACGAAATGAAATTGGAATCCAAAAATAGAAATATGGAAGCAACGAAAGACATTTTTGAACATTCTAATCTAGAAGTGACTATAAATGTGTTTTTTTTTTCATATTGAGTTTTCCTTTCTATTAATTTGATTTCCTAATTTCATGTTTTCTTTGCCTTCACATAGCTGAGGTTGGTAGTTTGTAATCAAATCTTCGAGTTTTATATCTTTCAATCAATTAATGATTTAGATTCTATAGCGTATATAACAAATTAGTGTTCTCTATGCCAATATCGCAATATCGCTAGCCCTCTAACAATTATCACAAAAGCATATTTTACAAAATACATTCAAAATAACGAATACAGTGATATCAAGATTTTGGTTTCAACAAAATAAAAATCCTGGTCGCCAAATAATCTGCGTTTTTGTACTGTTTATTTGTTCGGTTATAACGAAATTTCAATATAACGAAAGAAATCTGACAGTCCCGAGGACTTCGTTATAATGGCGGTCCACTGTAATACGATAAATGTAATTACACAACACACAACACAAACTGTACGCATGAATGTTACGTTACATACAAAATATTTTTACTTTGAAAATGAATCTCTTTGGCGAATTAATTCCTATTTCGAGAAGAATGAAATAGAAGGATTTTTTGTGTTAATTTACATACTCTCTTTCATTGTTATCCTCACAAAAGTGCTGGGCTTGTGAGCCTCACTGTCTTGGTCGTTGAGTTAGAATTAAGAGCAGTGTCCACCTTAATGGAAAGTCACATAGGTACAGTGGCGTATCTAGGGGGGGCAAGGGGGGCACGTGCCCCGGGCGCCACTCCTTGGGGGCGCAAAAAAACGAAAAAAAAAACGAAGAAAAGAAGAAAAAAAAAGGAAAAAAAAAACGAAGAAGAAGAAAAAAAGAAAAAAGAAGAAGAAGAAGAAGAAGAAAAAAAAAATCGCCCGGAAGGGGGAGGGGAGGGAGAATGGCGGGGGGCAGAAAACCAAATCAAACAAGATAAAAACAAAACATGATGATGACGCGGACAAAATGACAATGTTTATTGTGTTCACACAAGAATTCCATGTTCCGTAAGCTGAAATACAAACATTTTCGGCGCGCTCGCTGCGCTCGCTCGCCAAATATATATAAAAAAGAAGGTAAGAACAAAACTTGATGATGACGCAGACAAAATGACAATGTATATTGTGTTCACACATGTCATTTAATATTTAGCAGGCAAAATGTTTCACTGAGCAGCGGCTGCA
The DNA here is from genome assembly GCF_040938485.1 of Diadema antillarum. NCBI lineage: Eukaryota > Metazoa > Echinodermata > Echinoidea > Diadematoida > Diadematidae > Diadema > Diadema antillarum. The sequence continues at coordinate 18,538 of NW_027272893.1, read as the reverse complement.
ATTTCGTTCTGAAGCGATCGCCAATTGGATCAAAAGGCGCCAACGGTTTCGAACATGGGGGGGGGGGGGCAAAAAACCCCAAATCAAACAAGATAAGAACAAAACGCAATGATGACGCGGAAATTATACAAATTTCGGCTCACTCGCTCGTACTAATTTACAGTACTTTTTCAAGTCCTCAGTTTGGTGGTATAAATCGTTATCTATATAAGGCCGTCACTATATCTTGATTAGAATTGTAAGATTTAATAAGCAAAAAATGACAAGAGTTCTCTGTTTAGCAAGCTGAAATATAAAAAATTTTCGGCTCGCTCGCTGCGCTCACTCGCCAAAAGTTATCAAAAAAAGGAAAAAGAAGATAAGAACAAAACGTGACGATGACGCGGACAAAATGACAATGTCTATTGTGTTCACACATGTCATTTAATATTTAGCAGGCAAAATGTTTCACTGAGCAGCGGCTGCAATTTCTTTCGTTCTGAAGGCGATCGCCGATTGGATCAAAAGAGGACACCAACGGTTTCGAGCATACGGGGGGGGCGCAAAAAAATCAAAAAAGATAAGAACAAAACGTAATGATGACGCGGAAATATACAAATTTCTGCTTAGGTTTGTTGGTATAAATCGTTATCTATAAGGTCGTCACTATATCTTGATTAGAATTGTAAGATTTAATAAGCAAAAAATGACAAGAATTCCATGTTTTGTAAGCTGAAATACAAAAATTTTCGGCTCGCTCGCTGCGCTCGCTCGCCAAATTTTTATATATATATATAAAAAAGAGAGATAAGAACAAAACGTGATGATGCCGCAGAAATATACAAATTTCGGCTCACTCGCGCGCACTAATTTAGAGTATTTTTTTTTAGTCCTCAGTTTGTTGATATAAATCCTTATCTATAAGGCCGTCACTATATCTTGATTAGAATTGCAAGATTTGATAAGCAAAAAATGGCAAGAATTCCATGTTTTGTAAGCTGAAATACAAAAATTTTCAGCTCGCTCGCTGCGCTCGCTCGCCAAGATTTATCAAAATTCGTAAATTACCCTCAAAAGACCGCTTTTAAGTGCTTGAAAAAAGCATATCATGTAGATTTTTGTTAAAGTCCCTACCGGGATGGGGTTGGGGTTGAGAAATTAGTGGCGCAATTTTTGCGCTTGCCCCGGGCGCCGTTTCCCCTAGATACGCCACTGCATAGGTATATACTCAGGTAGCTCGTGAGACATTTCCGGCAGATACCGGCGGGCCGCCGCGGTACGCAGGCCTACGGGACAACAGTAGATGACCCATCGATCAACCGTCGGTCGCCGAGCGATTTCGTAAAAATCGCCAAGTGGCTGGTGGGAGATCGTCCAGTTGCTTATGGGGCATTGCCCGATTACTGCTCGAACTATGCGCGGGGAACATCCCCAAATGTCACAATTTTTTAATCTAAAATCGACCGGTGACCAACGGGAAATTGACAGGGCATCGCTCGGACATCGCTGAGGTTTTACAGCCTGATCGATAGCTCAAAAAACTGCTGGGCGGTGCCAAAATTTCAGCGGCAACCGAGCAGGCTACAAATCGGTCGGTCACCCCTCTGGGTTGCGACCATAGCCTATGATTATGTTTGTTCATTATTGCGTTGTAAAAGTATATCATTGTGGTTATATTTGTGGTTGTATGTGTGTGTGTGTGTGTGTGTGTGTGTGTGTGTGTGTGTGTGTGTGTGTGTGTGTGTGTGTGGACGGACAGAAAAAAAGAACAGCAGTGGCTGAAGCTTGTGCCGTGCTAGAATCAAATAAATGAAAAAAAAAATGAAATGAAGCATTAAATTTTCTACTTATAATATCGGAATACTATGATTTTTCATACAACGGAGTGACCATATGTGACTGACATGATCACATGTGTATAAATGTAACATGCTTTATTCATTCATAAATCAAATCATGTATGTCACCATTCCTAGGTTACTACCTGCCCACAGGCAGGTAAGTACAAGGAAATATACAATGCACTGTTACAGCACAATTGACAAGGGCACACAAATATACTAACATTACAAACAGCTGATTACAAAGAAAAAAAAATAAGTAAATGAGATTTAAATCGTTTACAATACATCTTCATCTATAATGTTCATCATCACATACATTGTGATAAGCATCACAGCTTCAATTATTTCGTGTTTCTGTATTTTCGGGAAACGTTCATTATAGTCATTTTTTACCTCTGTATTACAATCCAATTTATTAACGGCGAAAGTGGAATCTTCTTCGGAGGCGCTCTTTATATGGGCATTAGTTTCCATACGTTTGTATTGATACTGAATGGATGCAATATAGACTCATAAATCAGAGAATATAGGTTTGTGTTTGGGGTAACTGTCGTATAAAGATGAAGGCATTTACGCATTCTCTTTGATTTGATTTGATTTGATTTGGTTGGATTTTATTTTATTTGATTTTATTGGTTCCTGCATTATATCATTCCTCATGCAGATGCATACACATATATTAATTACCTGGACGGTGCCATACATATATATACATAAACATTAATTGTTAACAAAGTAAATTTCTTCATTACCTTTAGAATATACAGCAATACAGTTTCTTCATTGCCTATACAATTGTACAACAGAACATATCAGCGATGCAATGAATAACGCAGAAGGGCTACAGCATATACATAATACATAACATGATAGGAAAATAGGAGGGAGGAATGACTTGCATAGAGATAGGATAGAAGAAAGGTCTGTCTGCTTTCGCTAATACACAAAGTTAATGTAGATCACCTGGATCACTGAATAGTAAAGCATGGCAAGGTATTTTCTCACCGAGGTACAGGTGAACAGTTACAGGTCATGGTCGGTTACATAACATTACGCAATAAATTCAGACCGGCGATATTTCCACGAGGGAATTTCATATACAATACAATTATAATGACATTATAAGTCATACTTTTCATTTATACTCCGAGACCATTTTAAAGGCTAAGGAAAGGGGCACAGAGGGGGAGGGTTTGGGAGGAGGTCCCCCCCCCCCAGCACGAGAGATTTTGCTTCTTTTTTTTTATTGAAATTCAGTAATTTGGTGTACACTTTGGATAAGATGTTTTGAACAAACCGCAAGAAAATTTTCCTCATTTCGGGAATTATTGGGGGACTAAATGACATATTTCTGCTTCCTCTTTTTTCCCCCTCAAATTTCAGGGGGGGGGGGGATGATTGTACAGGCCATCCCAACTCCTCCATTTCAGGGGGGGGGGATTCATCCCCCATTCCCCCCTCCCCCACCCCCCCCCCCCCCCCCCCGGGATTTACGCCCATGTCGGAAGTACAGGGTCTATTCAAGCGCTTAATCCTTACCAAGCCGTGCTGGCTGTGCGATGAAAGGGACAAAACACAGGATGTAAACCACCAGAGCAACAACAATAAGGAATTATAAGATTATTAACACATCATGTTCATGATTAATGCCAACTTTCAAAGTAGTAGCTTTATCCCTTCACAAGTTATTAGTCTTAAAATTGAAGAGTGTTCAAAGGATTTTCAGAAATGAAAAGGGGCCTCTAAGACATACCTGATCATTCTACTCTCCCCTCAAAAAGTGTTGTAGAAAAACTGTTGAAAACACATATATGTGACCGTGCACCACAAAACAAACAAGAAGTCGCACCCCTCGATTTTAAGGGAGGACTCAAAAAAAGGTGAAACGGTTCAACCCAGTCAATCATGAGTTTTTTCTTATTTTCTGAAAGAGCTATCCTTCTACATTATTCTTCAGTTTGGTATCTTAACATGAATGGGAAAGTGTGTTTTTAGAAGTTTTTTTTTAGCAGTTTAGCAGTTTTTCTGCAACCCTTTTAGGGTTGTCTTTTTTTTTCATTAGGATCGCTTTGTTTCACCTTTTTTGGGGATATCTCAGCCATTTCAAAACCAATTTTCAGCAATTTAAACTTTTGATACCCCTTACAATCGCATGCTCTTTGACATCTCATAGAGTGGTTTCTGAATGGTTCGGTGTAAAAATGGCAGAGGTAAAAATGGCAGAGGTAAAAATGGCAGGGGTAAAAATGGCAGAGGTAAAAATGGCAAAGGTAAAAATGGCAGAGGTAAAAATGGCAGATGTAAAAATGGCAGGGGTAAAAATGGCAGAGGTAAAAATGGCAAAGGTAAAAATGGCAGGGGTAAAAATGGCAGGGGTAAAAATGGCAGGGGTAAAAATGGCAGAGGTAAAAATGGCAGAGGTAAAAATGGCAGGGATAAAAATGGCAGGGGTAAAAATGGCAGGGGTAAAAATGGCAGAGGTAAAAATGGCAGGGGTAAAAATGGCAGAGGTAAAAATGGCAGAGGTAAAAATGGCAGAGGTAAAATTAAATGGCAGCGGTAAAAATGTCAGAGGTAAATGTGGTAAAAATGTCAGAGGTAAAGTTGTCAGTGGTCGAAATGTCAGTGGTCAAAATGCTAGAGATAAGAATGCCATTGATAAAAATTTAGTCGTTGAAATGCAAGAGGACGAGGTAAAAGTGACAGTGATTTGTTTCTTCTTCTTCATGTTTCTGACACCTTTCTCGCAATACGCGCTTTTCGTGCCTTCTCCTGATAGTAGAGCAGTTAAGCCCTCAAAATCACGTGAATTGTGCAAAATTTGACTAAAGCATGAAACTTTCACCAGTGTTAGTACATACCATAAGATTTATTTTAAGATCGGGAGGTAAGTCTGATTTGACCTCTGATGACCTCCAGACGTCAATGTACTTTAGATATCAGAAAATCGATGTTTTTAGACATTTGCGAATGATATATGTGGTTATGTTGCACTAAACATGCATTTATACCACAGAGAAATCATTTCCAGATTCAACAGAGCACTGACAGGTTTTTTAACCTTTGACCTCTGATGACCTCCAGAGGTCAATGAACTTTAAATATCAAAATATCGATGTTTTTTAGACATTTGTGAATGATATATGTGGTTATGATTCACTAAACATGCATCTATACTTCAGGGAAACCATTTTCTGATTCCACAGAGCATTGACAGGTTTTAACCTTTGACCTTTGATGACCTTTGGAGATCAATGACCTCAAAATATTATATTGATCTGTGATGTCATTGGTTAATGGTAACCATTGTTAAGATGTACAAAACAAGCATATCTGTCTTACAATGAAATTGTCTTCATATTCTAAAGAGCAGACAGGTTTCTACCTTTGACCTCTGATGACCTTTGGAGGTCAATGACCTCAAAATATTATATTGATCTGTGATGTCATTGATTAATGGTAACCATTGTTAAGATGTACAAAACAAGCATATCTGTCTTACAATGAAATTGTCTTCATATTTTAAAGAGCAGACAGGTTTCTACCTTTGACCTCTGATGACCTTTGGAGGTCAATGACCTCAAAATATTATATTGATCTGTGATGTCATTGGTTAATGGAAACCATTGTTAAGATGTACAAAACAAGCATATCTGTCTTACAATGAAATTGTCTTCATATTCTAAAGAGCAGACAGGTTTCTACCTTTGACCTCTGATGACCTTGAGAGGTCAATGACCTCAGAATATCAGAATATTGAAGTATGACATCATTGGTGAAAGGTCAAACATGGTAAAGATGTACAAAACAAGCATATCTGTGTACAATGACATCGTCTTCATATTCCAAGGCACACAGACGAGTTTCTGCCTTTGACCTCTGATGATCTCGAGAGGTCAATGACCTCAAAGTATCAGAATAGTTTGGCATCATCAATGGTAAACATGATGATGTTCTAGAGAGCACTCGTAGGCCCTGCTTATTAACGAGCCATTACCGTTCACCTATGAAAATCACACAAGGTCAAATACCTCGAATGAAATGTGAGGATGTTAATATTGATATTGCGATAGTTAATAGTTAATAATTGTTTATAATGTAGGGCGTACAAGCCATGCATTTCTGTTACCAAAAAAGTGGCCACTCAGCAGAACTTTTCAGCTAATTATCTAAGTCGGGTATGTGCACAGAGCAAGGGGTGTCGATCTGTTTTCACGTGGGGGGGGGGACTTGGAAAATATGTAAGTTCTTAAGCATAAGTTCATGGTGCAAAGGAATGAAGCGGAGGGGGAGGGGGAGGATGTGGGTGGGGGATTGGATTTTTGCAGGTTTAGACCTGAAATCAGTGATTCAGTGTAGCTCTTGTTTAATGAGTGCGTCATCACTTATACGGAAGTTGATGGGGTGTGGGCGCATCTCACCAACCCTCCTCCCAAAGACGAAGTTTATTTTTTTAAAGAATCTGATGCATACGTTTTGGGGAATATTTGGAAAATTATGGATCACCAAGGTGTACCAAGTCTATATGGATGGGAACCCAGCAAGCGCAGCGTTGGCGAGGGTAGGGTATTCCACTCCCATTCGAGAGAGCTCTTGTATTTTGAGAAATGAGATTCAACGACCTGGCACACAGGCACTTTTGAAGGAATACCTCGAAATTTGTATCAAAAAGGTGTAGTAAGTCAGCCATCTATGGAGGGAGACCAATCGACAGAAGGATGTGGGTGGAGGTATCCCCCTCCCACATTATGGAGCTTTTGCATTCTTTTGTTTGCAATTCAATGATCTCGTGCCACTCTTGGTTGAACTACCATTTTGAAAAAAAAAAGTCCATACCCAAATGTGTAGCCATAATCAATGCATGGAGGAGAGGTTGAAACAGCGATAGGAGGGTATGAAAGGGGCTGTCCCCCAATCCTTCCCATGCGAGGGAGCCTTTGCAGTAAGAATAGAAATGTAAAAAAAAATCTTGTATACACATTTATGATGGAATATTTGGGAAATTCTCAGTAAAAGGAGTGTACCAAATCTAAGGGTAGAAACCGAGGAGGGATTGTTGATTGAAAGATACACTACCCCCTCCAATAAGAGGGATTTTCTTTAATATGTCGGAACTGAAATTAAAGATCTAGTACATACTGTGTGATGATATAGAACAAAAATGGGACAAAAGCACTGAGCGTATATGGAAGGGGACATAACGAAAGAGGGGGGGGGGGTATGCAAAGGAGATTCTGCCTTTTAATCTGGTGCATACTATATAGCTGAAATGTTCAGTGATAATTCATTTTCTGTCAAAAAAGTGAAGAAAAAAAATCTCCATCTCAGGATATACTTGGAGGCAAAGTTCTATGTCCCCACCATTCCCCCTCCCATATTTTCTCGGGAGGCGGGGCAAATGCCTCTTGCCCTCCAAAATGAACAATCGTGCATATATAGGAAAGCCGTTTCACTTTTGGAATTCAAATAAAAATATCTCTTAAAAACATTTTTCATAGAATAAGAGAAATTATCATTCCCCAAAGTATGTTATATCTGTGGAAGGAACCAAGCAGAGGGAAGGAGTCTATTGAAAGGAGATATCCCCTCTCACAGAAGGGAGATTTTGCATTTCAGAATTAAATTTTAACTATCCGATGCACACTTAAAGTGAAAAACTTGGGCAGTTTTCTGTCTAAAAAGCAAAAAACAAAAAACAACAACAAAAACTAACAACAAGAAAACATAGTCCACATCTCAGAATTTAATGGGGCGGGGGTCAACTATCCCTGCCACCACCCCACCCCTCCTCCAAACTGATGCCCCGGTATGTGCATGTGTTTTATTCCACTTGTTGAAAAGAAGAGAGAGTTTTAAGAAACAATATTGTTCAGTGGTCGCTATCCCAGTCAAGTAAATTGTTTATCAATGAGGTGATTTCCTTCACCTGTATACCTTAAGATGATGTAGGCCTGGTATTTGCCTTGCACGTTATTACATCTATTTCTTTTTTAGTATTCTCGTTTATATTTTGATATGAAAGTTGTTTACTTTGCCACGATTTTATATGTACATAGAAAAAATAATCCAAGACTGAAAATGAAACTGATACAATATTTAATGATTGACATGATGCACATATTGTGTATTTCTATAGCAATAAAAGTGAGCAATTCAAAAGGCGTGTACTCATTTCACATGAACATTAGCGATGATCCTCTGACCTCTGGAGGATATTGAAAGATATGCATCAAAATGTAAGAATATTGATGTCTGGTCTCATTGATTTGTAATGGCCAGCTGCTTATGAAATAATAATGATATAAAAAAAATGCATTTTGTGTGTGTGTGTGTGTGTGTGTGTGTGTGTGTGTCCAAAATTGTATGCAGAGTATTCTACACACAGTTCAATTTTGGCTTCCATCTAGGACAATGAGCGGTTACTTTTTTCTCAACTATACACTGTAATATCAAAATCTATTGAAAAAACACGGTGGCGGCTGGGTCTAACACATTATCGTTCCTTTTCGTTGGAGATCCATGCGGGATAGTCAAAACAAACATAAAAAACAGATATCTCAGACCTAATTGTTATAATAAAGCATCATATCCTCATATACCCAACCCATCCCTCTATGCCCAGACAATGTAAACCACCCCATAGACTTACTTGGAGCTTTAGAATATCCTTTGTCAACAGAGAGAGACATCCAAACCTTTGCAGTGCCGACTAAGATCTGCCATGGAACTGATTGGTATTGGCTCTGCATCATTGACAGCAGATCTCGTTTCCTATTCTCCTTCTTCTTCTTCTTCTTCTTCTTCTTCTTCTTCTTCTTCTTCTTCTTCATTATACTGTGTAATCTTGTAATCTGCCATGGAGCCTTTTCTTAATTGGTTAAAGAAGGTATCCAAAGAGCTATATGAAGCAAAAAACAACAAACAAATGCAAAAACAAAAAGAGAGACATATGTATCTTTAATAACAGAGCTGAATATTGAGTATCTCTCTCCTGAAGTGTTTCAAAGAGATACAAGAGACAGTGGCCGAGAGTAGCCGCCACCTTTTTTGGGAGTAGGCCTGCTTTGTGTTCTTGCAAATGATGCCTGACATTTTTGGTCATTGGCCCTTTTTGAAGAATGCAGCAATAGAGCCACAACTTCCTGCGGAGTGGATATTGTGGGGTTCTTGATGCAGAACATTATCGCTGAATTTGCCTGTGCTGTACTTTCTTACAGGATTTGCCATTATAGTTTTGTTTTGTTTTGCTTTGTTTTGTTTTGTTTTTCAAGTGTGGCTGTAACACTGCTTGTTTTGCATATGATGGTCATTGCAGCTAAAGAGTGCATATCTTCTCTGGATCATTCCAAACTTCATGATGTTTCATCTGGGTGAATGGATCCCAGAAGATGCATGCATATTCCAGGACAGTCCTGAGCGGCATGGAGTAGCAAAACACCTGAACTTTATGATACTCGTATCTTCGTCTAGAGAGAGTCTTTGGTTGAAGTATAACCTTTTTAAGCTGCTGTGGCGATTTGATTACAGCTGAGCCTCCTATTGGAACTCCCAAATATTTTGCACAATCCGCTTTCTCCATGGTTTGCCATGAATGCTTATCTATTCCCTGGGTAGGTCTCGGATGGCAATAGCTAGTTGCAATACACAGGATTGCTTCATGTGGAATGCATGTTGGGCCTCACAGTATGTCGAAGTTTTCAAGATGGTCCATGATGTCGCAGCTGTGGACTGTATACTCCAGGACCATGAGTCATTCATCGCAGTCATACTGTAACAACCCACCAGCTTTACACTGGCCAATACAAGCCCACCAGCTGGAAACTATGCAAATATTGCCCATGAGCTTGACACTTAGGCAAACCAGTCCCATAATGAGTCCGACAAATGGGGGAAAAGATCTATGAGACTTACACTGAACAGATTAAACACTCCGTAAATCAGTCTCGTGGGCCTTGTTTTCCTCGAGTGTCGAGATAATGGCCATATTTGCCTATATTTGCTAGTCTACATAACTAACCTAAACACAACAGTTATATTTGAGGTCACTGCCATCACTCAAGAAACTTAAGCTTTATTTCTGAAGTAATTGACCTCTCACATTTCAGAGACCTGTTACTATAAACCAATGCTCTGTGGAATATGCATACATACTTTAATCAAAACGTCCATGCGTGATTTGTACATGATTAAGCATTTACGATTACACCAATGAAGCCAAACATCAATACAGGTAAGCCTACACATGTGACCTCAGTGACCTCTCATTGTCCTGAGAGGTCAAAGTTGGATATAATGCACAGGCTAATGACCAATGTTCCATGGAATGACAAGATTTTTCTATTATAGCATAAATGATTGTACATCGGGTATTACAAAGTTGACCATTGACTATACATAGAATATCAATATTCTGATATTTTGAGGTCATTGACCTGTCACCTTCCTCAGAGGTCAAAGGTAGAGACACGTGAGTAATTTCTCTTGCTCTGTGGAATAGGAAAACAATTCAATTGTAATACAAATTAATATAACATCTAAATCATGTTTGTCATCAACCAATTGCACCAAATATCAATGTTCTGACATTTTGAGGTCATTGGCCTCATCATAGGACATCTGAGGTCATCAGAGGTCAAAGGTAGAAATCTGACTCGAAAGGCTCAGTGGAACATTGAGGCAATTCCTCTAACAAAAATTAGTTTTTAGTACATAATTATCGTGTTTCAGTTATGAGTGACGCATTAAAATTTCAATTTTCTGACATTTTGAGGTCAAAGATAGAAACCTGTCAGGGCTCTGTGAAATATAAAGACAATTTCACTGTGACAAAAAAAATTAAGTTTTAGTACATCATTACTGTGTTTTATCATTAACCAATGATGCAAAATATCAATTTTCTGACATTTTGAGGTCAGTGACCTCTGGAGGTCATCAGAGGACAAGGGTAGAAACCTGTCAGGGCTCTGTGGAACATAAAGACAATTTCACTGTGACAAAAATTAAGTTTTAGTACATCATCACTGTGTTTATCATTAACCAATGACGCAAAATATCAATTTTTTTAGATTTTGAGGTCATTGACCTCTAGAGGTCATCAGAGGTCAATTCAGACTTACCTCCCGATCTTAGAATTAATCTTATAGCATGTACTAACAATGGTGAAAGTTTCATGCTTTAGTCAAATTTTGCACAATTCTTCGGCTTATCTGCTCTACTATGAAATAAAGCACTGGGGAGACCGGGGGAAAATGGGACACGGGGAGAATGGGACACGCATGTAACTTGAAAAATGCTCGGCCAGTCAACAATCCAATTATATCAGTAAAAAGATGAGCCTCGGTACACCTGAAAATGGACATATTAACCACTATACAGCTCTACAGGTATCTTGTCAGTAAAATATCAAACTTACTTTAAATCTGGTAGGTCCTATATTATGTTCAAGGGGTACTACAGTATTGGTAGAGATGAGAATTGGGCTTTTATCTTTTTGTGAGATACCAAGAAAACACTTGTGAAATAATACAAAACATACCATTTTAAGAGGAATTCAAAGTTTATTTGAAGAAAATTTGGTTTGGAATGACTGAAACATTCAAAAACAAAGTAAAACAGAGCGATCGTAATAAAAGGTGGGTCCCACACTTTATTAGAATCGCTCTGTTTTGGATATCTCAGCCATTTCAAAACCAATTTTCATCAAATAAACATTGAATTCCTCATGGAATTACATGTTCTTTCATATTTCATAAGAGGTTTCTCATTATCTCACCAAAAATGTTAGAAACCTGAAATTAGGTCCCAACCAAAACTATATGATCCCTTTAATACGTATTTTAAAAAGTGTGCACACTTCTGAAAATAAAATTGCTTGATAACAGACATGCAGGTATGAAAAATTAGCAGGGATCTTTTACTGTTTCTGTTACCACTGGGAGAAATTTAATAGGGCAGTGTTACATTTCTCCCAGCGGCACATGTAAAGAGAGTCTTCAGGGGCGGATCCAGGAATTCTGTAAAGGGGGGGGGGGGCGTGACTAATATTTCTAGTGCCACTTCCGGGTTTCATTTCATTGTTTTTCTTTTTATTTCTTTTGTTTTTTACGAAAATTAAAGGGGGGCGTGCGCCGGTTGCGCCCCCCTCTGGATCCGCCACTGGTCTTGCAGAGCTTCAGCGATCCCTGTGTAAATTGAATCGCTATCATATGGTAGTCATAGGCGGTGATTTCAATCTACCTGGATGGGATTGGGGTGGATTTTCTTACTGTTGTTGTACAACGAGGGAACAACGTCATTTTCGATGGCTGAATCTACCAATCTTTAGCAACACACCATGTTGATAACATAATGGAATCTGACTTTGGAGCAACAGCTAAGTTTGAAAGGCATCAAACATTTACATTTTTTTTTTCGCCTGCGGATTCGTTCAACAATGATTGAAAGAAATCCCATGGCAAACTATCAGTTTTTACTCTCACTAGAACAGTTTATTGCTAAAGTTCGTCTCCAGTCTTAATAGGCATAAGTTTGTAAAGTGACCACAAAGTGTTCATTAAACTTCGAGATATTTGTTTTTGCGCCATGTGATACTTGAACAATGTAATAAAATATTTTGCAAGAGCTTACTTATGTCTGCCGATACATCTGCTGTAGTTTGTTTTTTCCGTTTTGTATTTTTACTTCTACATTATGTCGTGATCAGGCCTTGTGAGATAAATAGGCTCCTACGAAACCTGAATGTGAGAAAATAATATTGAACTCCCTCGGATAGGACATAAAATGGAGGTCCCGTGTATGAGAGAGTCACAACTCATGCACGTAAAAGATCCCGCTTCATTCATCCATCGCAAAGAGCAGGGTGTTTAACCCGGTGAAGTGGTCCCACCTCACATCCAACTGGACCCCATGGAAGACCAGCTTAACGTAGCTGAATATGGGCTATCCAGCCATCTTCTTAGATGGAAATGAACAACAAAAAAAAAAACCAGGTGAAAAATTAGCGGTTTGCTTCGACTATGTCTCCTTCACTTCTTTACACTAAACAGTTCAAAAAATGAAAAATAATGACAATCATACTAGCCTGGACGTGAGCGGAATTCGTTTGTGTAAGAGTGTGTATGTGAGAGTATGTATATCTGCGTATATGTTTATACCAAAAGTGGGTTCGTGTGTGTGTGTGTGTGTGTGTGTGTGTGTGTGTGTATATGTGTGATAACTTCATTGGGCGAAACAACGTAGGATTATACTGTTTAAGGGCTTTGCAGCATTGTTGGAACCCCCTTATAATGATAGATACTACTACTACTACTACTACTACTACTAATAATAATAATAATAATAACAACAATAATGATAATAATAATGAATGATAAAAATAATTTCCCATAGGCCTACTAGGCTCTTAGCTGGTTTATCATTTCTCAGGCTGCACACAGACAGATTACGCCACTGCACTTGAATCAAACTCAGAATAATGAGAGTGCCCTAATCTTTTTAAAACATAATTCAATCAATATTCTTCAAATCTGCAATTTGGATTTGATAATTCGATAAATACAGTTTGCTCTGGCTAGGTTATCATTCACAACCTCTTCATACGTTTATATCTGACGAAATCGCTCTCATTACTTCTGACATTTTACTTCTGCCATTTTTACCTCTGCCATTATTACCTCTGCCATTTTTACCCCTGCCATTTTTACCTCTGCCATTTTTACCCCTGCCTTTTTTACCCATGCCATTTTTACCCCTGCCATTTTTACCCCTGCCATTTTTACCCCTGCCATTTTTACCTTTGCCATTTTTACCCCTGCCATTTTTACCTCTGCCATTTTACCTCTGCCATTTTTACCTCTGCCATTTTTACCTCTGCCATTTTACCTCTACCATTTTTACCCCTGCCATTTTTACCTCTGCCATTTTTACCTGGCACCTTCTGGGTATCTCACAAAATGTTAAAAGCTAAATCCTCACCTCAACCAGAACTGTACACACCCTTTAAAGCTTACCAGCTTAAAAGATGGCCAGCTACGTGACCATGTAAGTTATACACAGAAGATTTATGTAAATATACTGTATGTTGGGTTGTGCGTTCGTTATTATGTATGCATTTTTATAAGACTGCATATTAACACAGATATGTTGAAACTTAAGAGAGTAGAGGGAAAAAAGATGTTGACAGTGGAAAAAAAAAATGTTATTACATGTATATTACGTGAACCTGTAAATAAACAGGAAACTATGTATATATACTGTATTCTCCTTTGATATGTATGTCTTTTTATTGAATGTTGTTGGAGATACGTGAAAATTTAATAAAGAAAGAGAAAAAAAAGAGGAGTTGAAACAAGCAAGGACTTGTACAGCACTAAACCTGCAAATGAACAGGAAACTTTGTAAAGTATGTTGGATTCTGCTTTGCCATGCATGTCTTTTCAATGACAGTTAATACAGATATTTTTAAACTTAAAAGAGAGAGAAAAAAAGCATATTGAAACTTGAAGAAAAAATTGTTTGTTGCATCTATTATATCAATCTGTAAATACGCAGGGGGTTACAACGTTTCGTAATTTCTTTTAAATTTTGATAACCTAACAAAGCAATGGGTATACACTCCTTGTTGTAACACATTGAAAACGAGTGACAGGGCTCTGATTCCATCCAACTTTAGGGGCTTGGTTTGGACTCCTCCACCTTTCTGGGAGAACCGTGTTACTACCACGTCAATCCGCGTTAGAGATGACTTTTTACATGGCTTGTTTGCATGGATGTAGCCATTTAAGTTATGTATTGGTATTTCAATGACTATGTCTGAAATTATATTACCCCCCCCCCCCCCAAAAAAAAAAAAAATGTGCTTCGAAATGGGCAACAATTTGCGCCGTCAGCCCTCAGAACAAATTGTCACCTGTTTCAGGGGGCGACAATTTGTGATGGGGCGACAATTTGTGTTGCAACAGTCGCGGAATGGGTAAATAAACCCTAATTTGTACGATACTGGCTTGTTATTTTTATCACTAACATATTGTCATTTCGATGTTATATCTCATGTTTTTATTTTTAAATTTGTCTCGCCACTATCTGTGTGGGCATGTGTATATATATTTGTGGGGGTTTTGTTTTTGTTTTTGTTTTTGTGTTTGTTTTTTTGCTGGGGGTTGTTTTCTCATTGTATACGCTCGTACATACGTATAAGCTCACGTTGCTGATAAAAACAAAATAAAGGGAAATGAACAAGAACCCGTGTGGAGCCGGGGAATGTGCAAACGCCGGGAAATGTGCAAACACCGGGAAATGTGCAAACGCCGGGAAATGTGCAAACGTCTTGCCGGGAAATGTGCAAACATGACACCGGGAAATGTGCAAAAGTTCAATTTTGCCGGGAAATGTGCAAATCATTTATTTTAGCCATACTGTGTATAAATATGGTAGATACACTCCATGTCAAAACTGCACATGAATCTCTACCCATTAGTATTTTCTTAATAAGATCTTTTCAGCAATATTGACAAGTCATGCATGTAGCACCATTAAGGCAATGGGATCTCAATTTGTTTAAATTTTGAATTACTCTTAACCCCCCCCCCTTTTTTTTGGGGGGGGGGGGGAGGGGGAGGGGGCTCAAAGTCCCAGAACTACGGCTTTGTCAAAATTCTTCGTATATTCTACAACCAAATAAGATAGAGATTGCTTGGTGCTATCAGGACATTGATGGCAGTAGTTCAAGTTTAATTACAGATTCAGGGATCTCCCCTGCCTAGACCCCTTTCGGTGAGTCCCTAAACTAGTGCTATGAAGAGTTTCATAACTGAAACTGCATGTTTGATTATGGTGTATTCAAGGGTGCCCTGATCGGGGGGGGGGGGTTGACGGAGAGTAGGGGGATTGTCCACATTTACTGCATCTTCTTGACAAATTTCACGACGGATTTTTACCAAACTTGGAAGATTACATCTTTACGGTGATCCTATGATCTTTATTTCTTAAAATGAGCCCCCGCCATTGGTAAGGGGGGGGGGGGGAGGGGGTTGAAGCTTAAGATCCCTAAACTCTGTAATTTTTAATCTTCTTCTGTCGAACCGGAAAAAAAAATGAACTACGTTAATGCTATGCAGATACTAGTTGCTGAAATTTCAGGTTTAATGTTGACGGATCGAGGGGAACCCTGCATAGGGGGTGTGGGGGGGGGGGGGGGAGGAGGATTTTCCGCATTTGCTGTATATTCTTGGAAAATCTACATGTACATGACGGATTTTCACCTAACTTGATTTTGATTTGTTAAAATGAACCCCCCCCCCCCCTTAACTCTTTATGTGCCACGTTCGCACGTCCGACTCAGTCGACGGCGTGCCAACTTCGCATATTCTGCTCAACAAACAAAGCCGCCAAAAACCGATCGATAAATCGCTAATCACTGCTAATCCCGCGGCACAATGAAAGCGTCTCTCGTGCTTTTGTTCCTCTCATATACGGCTTGCATTCTATGTGGTGATTGACTATCAAGTTGTGTTCCCAACTAGATTTGCTCGTACATTCTAAGTTTCTGTCACAGTTTTATGTGCAAAGGTCATGCCTTTACAGTAATGTAGCAACTTGTCATTCAAAGAAAAAATTGAAATAGATTCGTCATGCAATTTATATCAAAACAAAGCTTGGCATTCCTCTTTAACTATGCCTACTATTATGCCCATCTTAACAGAAATTTGTAGAAGTTTTACAAATTGGAAAAACATAATTTTTTCTCAAAGCATGAATACCTTGGTGTCTCAGAATAACGTGGCAAACAGGGGGTTTCCACCATGGCACATAGAGAATTAAGCGGTGTGTGTGTGTGGGGGGGGGGGGGGTGGAGCTCATTTTATCAAATGAAGATCATATCACCATAAAATGCAATCTGCAATGCAAGTTTTGTGAAAAATCCGATGTAGATTTTTCAAGTAGATGCTGAAAATGTGGAAAATCCCCCATGCATCCTCCCCCACCCCCCACCCCCCAATCTGGGCACCCCTGGATTCGTCATAATCAAACATGAAATTTCAGTCATTAATATCTCCATAGCACTAACTTACCTCTTTCTTTCGGTTAGAAGAATATTAAAAAATTCCAGAGTTTAGTGACCCTGAGGCTTCCCCCTCCCCCTCATTTGGCGGCGTGGGAGCGGGGGGGGGGAGGGCTCATTTTATCAATTAAGATCATTTATTACCATAAACGTGCTATCTGCCAAGTTTGATGAAAATCCGTCATAGATTATTCAAGAATATGCCGAAAGTGTGGAAAATCCCCCTCCTCCTCCTTACCCCTCACCCCCCCCCCCCCCGATCTAGCTGGGCACCTCTGGATCCGCCATAATCAAACATGAAATTTCAGACATTATTGTCTTCAAAGCACTTTACTTAGCGATATCTTTTTCGGTTAAACAGAAGAAGATTTAAAAATTCCAGAGTTCAGAGCCGCCCCCACCCCCCGCCCCTCCTTTGGCGATGGGGTTGGGGGCTCATTTCATCAATTAAGATCATATTACCATAAACATGCTATCTGGCAAAATTTTGGTAAAATCTGTCGTAAATTTTTAAAGAAGATGTTGAAAATGTGGAAAATCTCCCTCCTCCCAAACATACCCCCTTATCTGGGAACTCCTGGATCTGCATAATCAAACATGAAATTTCAGTCATTATTGTCTTATCACTAACTTACTTCTAACGACTAACTTACTTTAGTCGTAATGTCTTCAAAGCACTAACTTTAATAGCTCTATATTTTTCGGTTAGGCAGAAGAAGAAAAGAAAATCCAGAGTTCAGGGAGTCTGAGGCTTTTCAACCAATAACGACCATATCACTATTAAGATGCTATCCCCCTAAGGGGGGCTCATTTTAACCAATAATGACCATATTATCACTTTTAAGATGCTATCTGCCAAATCTGGTGAAAATCCGTTGTGGATTAGTATTTAAAAAAAAATGTTGAAATATAAAAAAGATAGGTAGTTTCTATAGACAGGTGGTGGCTAAGACATGTGGTAAAGGTAGTGATGATTTATCCGCAGGTTTGACTGAGAGTTTCTCTTTCATCTATACATAATGCATTCAAAATGAACGGTTTGCACGTTTCCCGGCGGCTTTTGCACATTTCCCGGCAAAATTAAACATTTGTACATTTCCCGGCCTCACGTTTGCACGTATCCTGTCGATGAAATTTAGAGATTTGCACATTTCCCGGTAAGATGTTTGCACATTTCCCGGCGTTTGAACATTTCCCGGCGAGACGTTTGCACATTTCCCGGCTCCACAACCCGTCAATTTCGCTTTCAATTCTTAAATGCTGATGGAGCGGATAACACGTGACAAGGGGTACCAAGCATTATGTGCTTCTAAAACCGTATGCCCCCCCCCCCCCCTCAAAAAAAAAAATACAACGGTTTCCTCCGCAACGGTAGCTTTAAGAATAGTGAATCAATCCAAATGCAATTTCAGGGTATAAAACTATTAAACTCATTGTCCACATCTTACAGTGGTCAAAGAGAAATGAGGAATTTTGTAGACCATGTCAGAAGTCTCTTCCTTCAAAGTTCTGTTTTTTGTGTTCACACATTCATTTGCATTTCCAAGAGCATCCAAGTGCTAAACTTGGAAGAATCAGACTCATGACATGTTTTACAACAATCCACATTTCTCTGTGACCGCTTTAACAACTTGAATTGGGTTTCCTGCAAAATAGA